>NW_024870468.1:175361-214352 GCF_013358625.1 Macadamia integrifolia | reverse complement strand
TTTTTTTTCTGGATTGAACGATTGGCCCTCCTCCATTTCAGGATTATGGAGGAGATTTGTAGGTGGAAACTATGTCGAATTTTGTTGTAATAGCAGAAGATCCTACAACCATTTGATCAAGGGTCTTGATCGGTTTGGTTTTGGTTAATTGATTCGATTTCAATTCGATTTAAGATAGAAATTAGAATCGAATCGAACCATTTATTTAACAGCTCTGATATCACAAATCGAAATCAGTTAGAAAACAGTGCCACCTAACCGATCTTTAAATGATTTCGGTTTAATAGTTTTAATGGTTTCAGTTTTATTGTCAATCCGAGCAAACAATTTTGGGTCTAATTGGATATGAACCTACTTTTGTTGGGCTTGAACCACAACATATAGGCTCAAATTATAAAACAAATTAAATTAGGGGAGAGAGAATACCATCTGGTTAAGTGGCCCCCGCACCAGCATGGGACTAGTGGGAGTGCACTCGCAAGCACCCAATAGGAAGGGGTCGGGTGGTCATTTCGCTGCCCCTGTGTTTGGGCATTGGAGCACACAACTATTCTTTTTTTCTTAGGAGGAGAAAAAAAAAAAACCGTGGAAGGCAGCATGGATTCTACACCCAAACATAAGGAGAGAGGAAATGACCACCTTGTTGCCATGAAAAATGAAAATTCAGCCATTGTCGATGTTTTCATGTGTGCTCCCATTGTGTGGGAACCACACTACCTTCTTAGATACTCCTCTCCCTTAATTAATTGACATGGATACAAATCCCACAACAAAAACACTAGAAAACATATAAGATGCTAAGAAGGCATGACTAACCGATTTATTAATCAGGCCATGTATCACACCTAATTTTATATTATTTTTCTATTAAAAAAATCAACCCTAATTTTAAACATAATTAGCTGTAGTCCTCGTTTCAAAAAAACATCTTGTACTTCCCCCACTTACATTACAAAATTACAAATAAATCTATTCCGTTAGATGAAAATCATAAAATGGTGATGTCAGGGAGTCAATATTTACTAAATGACCAAACTACCCTTAAAGAAGGGTAAACTTACCATTCTACCCTTCATTGCAATTTCCCCCAAATCAAGATGAAATCAATTAGGATTTCTATGTCTTCATTGCTAACCTTCCTTCACAGACAAAGGCGAGCTGACGAATGCATTGAATCTCCTACGAAGGCGATATGAAGCAGTGTAGTGGCAGGTCCAAGTTAATTTTCTGGGCTTTCAGGTCAAAAATGTCTTTTCCAATTTTAAACTAATGGTGTTATGCATCAAGGGTGTGGTAGATATTTTTTCAAAGTGAGGACGTTACACCTAATTGTGTTTAAAATTATGGGTGGAACATGAAAATTTCCCTAAATATTTTTCAGTTCCAATTTGAATGTTTCGATTTTGATGAACAATTGACAACCTTCCATTTCATTAACCGGTCTCATACTGCTATACATAAATTTTAGGCACATAGCCTACTGCTCCAAACCCATTCAAACTCTTCCTGTTCCTTCCACACCCCTCCCAAAATGTCAAGCCCCTAAACCAAGTTTCAAGAATCAACTCATTATCTAAATTGCAGTGAATTCTAGAGGTGGGGTGAAAGCAGAAATTGAAATCAAGAATTTAATGAATGCCCATAATACCCTTTCTCAGTCCAATAGGAGGGTAAGATCCCATGGATTAAGGGAAAGGAAACTCAATCCAGAAATAAGATCCTGTGTTTGTATACATATTGTTACAGCAGTCACTGTGGTCTGGTCATTTCATTATACGGACAATCTATAACACAGGCAAATGTAGACCAGTACCACCAGTTGCTTGTGCTGCTGATTCCAAAGAAAGCCTCACAGTAGAGTAGATGACAGAAGGTTCTGCCATTGCACCATTGCCATAATCCCCACAAGCCAATCTCTTAGTGATTGGATGAATCAGAGAAACACCAAGCTCGATTGAATCAAGATGCCGTTGTGTGAAAGGATTGTTCCACATAAAGGTATTCATCGCTGGTGCAACAAAAAGCGGCTTACTAAAGTCCCAGGCTCGAACTATGCATGTCAAGATGTTGTCACACAAGCCCCCAGCAATCTATCAAAGCAAAGGAAAACCAGAACATAAGATTGACCAGTGTATATATATAAACAAACAGAAACCAGAAACCTGTGAAGTAAGTGATGTAAAGAAAGATTCTGACTGTATTTAACTTCTTGTAAAACAAATTTACACAAAAAGAAAAAACCTGTGAACTGCATTAGTGATTTTAACATCTACAACAAGAGATGGCAGGACCTGAGCTAACATAGATGGGTGTTGTATACCTATCGAAGTGCAACTTAGTCTTGGTGGGCGTCGAAGTCTTGAATCAGGTCTACAACTAGGCTCATAAGAATTTGACATAAATATTTTTTCAACTGGTCACTAACTGCATTAACCAACATGACTGATAGATCCCCACATTCGGTTGTTGGCAACTCATCATTGGATGGTAGAGAAGATGCGCTGCAGCAAACTCAGTGAGTCAACCCAGTTTCAAAATCAGAAGATACATTCCAGTATAAGATCATTGGTTATTGATTGTTAGTCCAGTCCGATGACTGGAAGAAAAACAAGGATAATGACATCAAAGACAACAGTATCTTTAGTCTTTACTGATAGTGCAACAGATATGCATGCATCAATGATCAAACAATTTAAGAAGTTGAACTTAACAAGAAATGAAATCTTGACCATGGATGCCTAGTTTTGAATACACAGGGAACAAATCCACGGAGTTTCTGTGTGATCAAGCTATGATTCACTCTTGATTCATTGAGAAGCATGAATGAACAGGAATAGCGAACACCCCAAAATGAGGACCAAGTTGTATCTGCTGAAGCAATAGACAAAAAATGCCATGAGTTGGGTACATGTTGAGTCACATTTTGGGTTGAAAGTTGGTCTTAGTTAAATGCCACAACTGCTGGACTATATCCTCCAAACGAAATTGATAGCCTTCTGATATATTTTTTCTCCTGGTTTATTTTGCTAGTTTAACACAAATCAGAAGTCCAGAGAACAGTAGTTTTGTATTTAGAAAATATATACCTTGCCAAGTGTATTCGCTGACAAGGGTGCAATAACCATGACATCAGCCCATCGGCGGAGCTCAATATGAAGCACATTGTCACCTATTTTCTTCCAACTGGACCATTCATCCTCATCGCTGTAAAGAACAACGTCCTGAGGAAGTGATGCTTTATCGATAAAGTGTAAAGATGCCTTGGAGGCAACTGCTCTAACTTCTGCCCATTCAGAAAATGAGTGACACAGACTTCCAAACTTTATTGCAGCTACACTTCCACTTGCAGCTAATAAAATTCGGGGCTTCCCAGGAACTGCACTATTCTGTATCGGTTCCCTTTCTGAACTAACAGTTGATTCTACATGGGCCATAACCTATCCAGAAAGGTGCCAATAAACATTCTAAGAGAGTTAAAGATAAGACATAAGTCTTGATCACACATATTGTACTATCCTGTTCTGTTTACAAGCAAATGGGTATCAGAAAACCATAAAAACTGGTAAAAAGCAATGGGAAAAACAGGTATTCTAAGATTGTCCCATTAACCCATTAAGCGTGAACCCAAAAATCAGAATCTGCAAATGGACTGAATCAATATCTAGAAAAGCGAGCCATATGAGAGAATAACAAAATTCCAAAACTACAAAAATTGGATGCCTGTTTTACTTTTGTTCCTTTATTAATTAAGAATCTGAATCTTTCTCTAGTCAATTCTATTCAATTATCAATATAGGATCAAACCTTCAATTTCTGGTACTTCAATTTCATGTCTTCAAATAATAACTGCAGATTCCACACTGATAGAAATCAAAAGAGTACATCATAAATCCTTAATTTATACTATTAATTTTGAGGGAAAATCATTATATGAAATTAATTCAAATACCAAGGGCTCAGAAAATATCGAATATTTCAAACCTAGATCTGAATGACCACATTTTCTGGTTGAATTCACAGGAATATCAGATAAACACATCAAAGTTGGACAAAATGATTAAAGGCAAGGTGACAAACAAGCATTATCAATAAAAATGACCACTAACACAGAAACTTAATTGTTCCATACTTACTTCGCCTTCACCAAATCTTTACTGCACCAGAAACTATAGAAATTTGAACTCCAAGCTTCAAAGAAGAGAGAACCTGAAAATCAGAGAATAAAACAACAGAATAAATAGGAAAAAATAAATAAATATAACAAACACATAGAACAAATCCCAAAATCCAAATATAATTTCTGATTCGGTTGACCAAAACTGGACTTGATTACCATCAACCCATTGAAAAAAAAAAAAAAAAAAAAATCCATTTCTTCCAAACTTACAAACCTCCCCACCACCAAAAACAAATTCAAATTAATTTTAACCAAATCCCCAAAACCCAAAACCGGAGTTAGAAAACAAAAATGAAAGAACGGAAACCCACAACTGCATTTTACGTTTCATATAATTAGAAAAGCATAAAGAAACCATCGAACTTCCGTAAAATGCTACCCAGGTTTCAAAGGTAGCTTCTTAAAGGGCAATTTTGGTGCGCCGGCGACGAGAACGATGATCTTTAAGTTGCTTAGCTACTTTGTATCTTCTTCCCAACGACAGGGAAAAGCTCTACCTCCGTATATCTTTAGCCTACAAGTTCAGGCCTTAGGGAGAGACTATACTCAGTTCAACCAAATGATCAAAATACCCTCATCTAAATCTGTTATACTTTCTATTTCCACCACTTCTTGGCGGGATCCTTCCAGAATTTCAGATTTTCTCCGGATTTGTTTGAAACCGGTAGAATTTCAATGGCTCAATAAAATATACAATCAATGTCACGTCCAATTAACAGTCCAAATCCCTTCAGTTACAAAGGTTGGGCAACAAAAAAAAATATATTGGGCAAGAAACAGGAGAGGCCTTTTAAGGGTAGTCCCACATTGACTAAAGAGATGTAACTAAGCAAATTGATAACCTCTAAGCATCTTCTAATGGTCATGATGTATTTTAGAGCTGCGAACCCCGAAGTGGATAATATCCAATAAGCTCAGATGGTAACCTGCAAAGCAAACCTAGAACCCCCCGAAATTTCACTATTTGCTTAACAAGACAATAGTACATTATACTCTTTCAAGTCACGGGTCAATCCATTGGGTCGGGTCACAGTCGATCGGATCGAACCCCTAACCCCTTTGCTACCATCACAAATCTTAGAAAAAGCCCATTCAGAACACATTCCATATGGTGCTTCCAATCTTCCAACTCCTCAATTAATGTAGACAAAGTGTTCGAATAACAAATCATCCGTCAATCCTACCAAGGTTGCAACTCTGTATAGCTTTATTTATTTGTTGGGAGAGGTTCCCCAAAACACAGTGTGGCCCCTACAATCAATAGTGGCGGATTTTCACCTTCATTTTTTTTTTTGGGGGGGGGGGGGGGTTGGGGGAGAACCATTTCACCCTTGTCTGAGACTCTGAGCATGGGGTCATGCTGCCTTTCATGCTTCTTTTTCCCTTATTTGTTTTAGAATTTGAAGCTTTATTGACTCTGATACATCTTGTGAAATTTTTTGGCAGAGTGAAGATGACAATGTAATTAATTGTATTAATATCTACAAACAACTTGCTTTTGATCATCCTTTGCTTAGGAACCATAAAATACATGTTTTCCTCTTTCTTTGATATATGCCATGCTCTTAAACTGCATTTTCCCTATGAAGGCTACGCAAAGTCAAGTTATTTTTGTAATCTTCAAGTGGTTGATAGTACAAACAAACAGGACGTCTGGCTCACATTCAATGACCAAAAATGCCTTGGGCTGAGTGTGACCACCTTGTGCTCTGTGCCTGAGCATTTCTGGATGTTGGATCCATGCCACATGCCCTGTAGTGCCAGAGAGGCAGCTAAACCTCAGTGCTATGATGTGCATATCAATGAATACAAAAGTCTAGCTATGGTTACTATTTCTACTGTTGGGGTCCTGGTCTCTCCCAAAACTACCCATGAGATGTGGGTTTTAGTAGTTCAGCTTCCTTAAAGTCATGGACTCAGTCTTCTACAAGAAGCAGTCTAATAGAAGTCAATTGGAAGGCCTTACAGGGCTAAACATGGCAATGCTTCCTTTTTGGTAAAGCTTGGGATTTGGTTACATTTTGATGGATGGAAATTGTAGGCATTATTACTGAATAAATTGAGAATATAGAATTTATCTCAACAGCTAAATCCTTGGATTAAACCATGTACAATAGGAGAGATTGAAACATGAACAATGGACTCAGTTAGATGGACTGATCTGTAGCCATTAGATTGTATTAGATCGAACAGTAGAAAATTGTTGGGCCAAAACCTGTGTCTGTTCCTCACTCCCATTTCCGTGATAATCTTTAATTACTTGTCAGAATATTCTCTGTTGGCTGGAAAATTTTTGTAGTCCCAAGCAATACATAAGGTGAGCTAATGGGTTCCTCTCACTCTGTCTGTTGACAGCTTGAATTTGCTCTCATTTTTCAGTTTTTCCAGTTGCATTGTTCTAAATGCCATATGAGTTCAATCAAGAAGCAGCGGGAGTGCATGCAGAGACATCCAACCAGAGTGACAGGGGCATCTTTTCACAGCATCCTGTTTCTGGGCATAGAGGGCAACCATGTAGCGTTCTTTTCCCCATTGAATAATATATTGTCAGATCAGAAACAATTTAAACTATCAAGGACCTAAACAAGAAGCAACAAAATGATCAAACACCAATCAAGTTGGATCAGCTAAAAACATTTTCATCATTGTGCAATTGATTTGTCATGGCTTCAAGGGAATTAAGATGATGATTCAAAAACAGAGTAACATACACTAAACTGAAATATATAGCTTCCCCTCTTTCTGTAAGTATTGGAAATCAGTGCCTGCCAACTTAGTTGCAGATCAAGGGTTGTGTGACACGACCTTGATCACCCGGGTCTCTGCTGGTCACTGTCATGGTCATGAGGATTTTGGTCAGGAACCGGCATAGCTGAAACCATAGGAAAAAGTGGGAGAGGATTTCTTCCTAGATGACCTGGCCCTACTCCTTGTGCCCTCTTTTTGTCTTTTTCTTTTGTGGTAGGCTCCTTGTGCCCCTCACATGGACTGTTCTTGTATTTCCTTGTTTTTCACTACCTTCCACTAACATGTTGATCAGTAGCAATGATGCACCAATTATCATATCATCATCACTAGATGAATCATCTTCTGAGCGCCTCACGTGCCCAGTAGTTTTCTTCGTTCGCATAAGGCCTGCTTTCTCCTTATTAGTATATGGTGCTTGAGTGCTGATGCGACTTTCATCTGGTGAGTGCCTCACAGGCCCAGTAGTTTTCTTCGTTTGTGTAAGGCCTGCTTTCTCCTTATTAGTAAATGGTGCTTGAGCGCTGACGTGACTTTCATCTGGTAAGTGCCTCACTCGCCCAGTAGTTTTCTTCGTTTGTGTAAGGCCTGCTTTCTCCTTATTAGTAAATGGTGCTTGAGCGCTGATGTGACTTTTTGGCATATTATGATTCGATGCCATAACTGTAACACATCCACAACAATTAAAAAAACGTCATGCGAAGATAGAACTTGAACAGCCATAAAGGGGAGAATCCACCAACTAAATGGTACAATACACCTATTCTAAAAACAGCATACACCAATAGATGAATCAAAAAGCTATAAATGGAAGAATCTATCACTAAAAAAACCTCTTGCGAAACAAAACCTAAAAAGTTAATTATCCATAAGCACTACATCCAACTAAAAATCATCTTCACTATTCTAACATCTCTAGCAGCCAAGCCCTTCTTTCAGGAATTGAGAAAATGAATGATTGTTTCCATTTGGGTTCCTCCCGCCTATGTTTGACCACGCCTTCATGTACAACTCCTTTGTCAAATCAGGTATGATGTCCAGCAAACTATGACAGGTAGCTGTGCTGTGGATCACTGATGGAGGAGGAAAATGAGCTATACATGTGGCAGAGGTACTGCCGACCCTATCCCCTCTTCAAACACAGAATTTTCTAATGGACTGCAATGTATCTAAAACATCTGCGGTCAAGCTCCACTTCCTACAGGCTGATGGTGTTCTATCAAGCCTCGAGGTAACACTAGGATGCTCTTCCTCTACCCCAAAATCTTCTATATCAACCAAACCTCTATCCATAGGGGTGGTAGGAGTAGGTAGGTCAACAGCAATGTGAACTTCATTCTAACCATCATTGACGGTAATTTCCAACTTTCAACTGACTCCCCCATCCAAGGTGATTTGATGCTATGATTGGACTACAGGAATAGCGAATGTCATCATTAACTCCTACCCCCTATTTATGGAAGTCCACAGTATCCTTTCTCAGTCCAATTAGGGGGTCAGATCCTGTGGATTAAGAGGTTCTCTTCACTACAGGTGAATGGAGACTTGCTCCAGAAACAAACTACGGTGTTTGTGTACATATAACAATGGCCACTATGTTCTGGTTATTTCATTATATGGCCAATCTATAATGCATGAAAATGTAGACCATTACCGCCAGTTGCTTGTGCTAGTGATTCCAAAGGCAAAGAGAGCCTCACAGTAGAGTAGATGACAGAAAGTTCTGCCATTGCACCATTGCCATAATCGCCACAGGCCAAGCGCTTAGTGATCTGAGGAATCAGAGAAATACCAAGCTTGCTGATCGAATCAAGATGTTGTTGTGTGAAAGAATTGTTCCACATGAAAGTATGCATCGCCGGTGCAACAAAAAGCGGCTTACCAAAGTCCCAGGCTCGAACTATGCATGTCAAGAGGTTGTCACACAAGCCCCCAGCAATCTATCAGAGCACAGAGAACCAGAACATAAGATTGAGCAGTGTCTTTACATAACAAAAAGAAATAGAAACTTCCTTGTGAAGAAAATTATGTAAAGAAGAGATTCTACGTGTATTTAAAAACCTGTAACACAAAACCTGTGAGCCATGTCAGTGATTTTAACAACCTCTGTGTCAAGACATGGCAGCACCTGAGCTAAACATAGACGGGAATTGGAAATGTTAAAAGACTGGTGGAAGTTGTATCTGCCCATCTAAGTGCAACTCGGTCTTGGTGGGTATTGAAGTCTTGAATCACATCTACAACTTGACTAATGAGAAAATCTGACAAAATGTTTTCGACTGGTTACTGAATATATTAACCAACATGACTCGTAGAACCACAGATTCGGTTGTTGGCAACTCGTCACTGGATGGTAGAGAAGCTGCACTGCACCAAATTCAGTGAGTCAACCAAGTTTCAACATCAGATGTCACACTCCAGTATAAGATCATTAATCGTTGATTGTTAACCCAGTCCAAGGACATAAAAAATAAAAAATAAAAGGTTAATGACATCAAAGATTGTACCTTGAGTCTTTACCAGTAGTGACAACAGATATACATGCATGATTAAACAATTTAAGTAGTTTATGTGGAAATTAAACTATATTTGGCTCTAGATTCATTGAGAAGTATGAATGAACAGGACCAGCAAACTCCCCAAAATGTGGACCAAGTTGTATCTGCACAGGCAATAGACTAAATGCCATGAGTTTGGTACATCTTGACAGTCACATGCTCGGTTGAAAGTTGATCTTAATAAAATGCCACCACAACTGATGGACAGTTATCCAAACAGGTTGATAGCCTTCTGAATTTTATTTTTTTTCCTGGTTTATTTTGCTAGTTGAACACAAATCAAGATTCCATGGAACATTAGTTTTGGAATTAGAGAATGTATACCTTGCCCAGAGTATTTGCCGACAAGGGTGCAATAACCATGACATCAGCCCACTTGCAGAGCTCAATATGAAGCACATTGCCTCCTATTTTCTTCAAACTGGACCATTCATCCTCATCGCTGTGAAGAAGAACATCTTTAGGAAGTGATGCTTTATCAATGAAGTGTAAAGAGGCCTTGGTGGCAACTGCTCTAACTTCTGCCCATTCAGAAAAAGAATGGCATAGACTCCCAAACTTTATTGCAGCTACACTTCCACTTGCACCTAACAAAATTCGGGGCTTCCCAGGAACTGCTCTAATTGGTTTCACATGGGCCATAACCTATCCAGAAACATTTTCAGAGAGTTAAAGATAAAGCAGAAGTCAGATATTACTACACAACACAGTAGTTAGAAGCCTTTAGTAAGCAGCTACACTTCCACTTGCAGCTAACAGAATTCGGGGCTTCCCAGGAACTGCTCTAATTGGTTTCACATGGGCCATAACCTATCCAGAAACATTCTCAGAGAGTTAAAGAAAAAGCAGAAGTCAGATATTACTATACAACACTGTAGTTAGAAGCCTTTAGTACACGTATTCTACTATCCTATTCTGTTTACAAGCAAATGGTATCACAATGGACAAGAAGGAAAACTCAAAAGAAGCAATGGGAAACACAGATTTTCTAATATTGCCCTATTAACACATCAAGCATGAACCAAAAATCAGAATCTGCAAACAGACTGAATCCATATCCAGAAAAACCAGTAAGCCATGTGTGTGTGTGTGTGAAGAGAGAGAGAGAGAATCTACAAAAATTGGATGACTGAATCGGCACTATCCAATAAGGGTTCAAACCTTCAATTCTAGTACTTCATTTTCATTTCTCAGTATAATAACTGCAGATTGAACCATGATAGAAATCAAAATAGTACATAAATCCCTGATGTCTACTAATAATTTGAGTGCAAATCCATAATGATTTACGACATTGATCCGATTACCAAGTGCTCAGAAAATATCAAATATTTCAAACCTTGATCTTTAATGACAACATTTTCTTGTTGAATTCACAGGACGATCAGATAAATATTTCAAAGTATGACAAAAGGCAAACAAAGATTCACCCCCTCCAAACCCAAAAAGAAAAAAAAGACGAACAGAAACTTAACAATAGAAAGAACGAAAAGAAACTGACTTAATTGTTTCATACTTACTTCGCCTTCACCAAATCTTAACTGCACCAGAAACTGTAGAAACTTAAAACTCCAAGCATCAAAGGAGAGACAACCTGAGAATCAATGCAAAAACAACTACATAAATAGGAACAAAATAAAATAACAAACCCACGAGAACAAATTCCAAACTCAGTTTCTGACCCGGAAAAAACCCAAAAAAAATTTCCATTTCTTCCAAAGTTACAAACCTCATCACCACCAAAAACAAACTCAAATTAATTTTGACCAAAACCGGAATTAGAAAACAAAAATGAATGAACAGAAACCCACAACTGCATTTTACGTTTCATCTATAAAGAAAAGAAAGGAAGAATCTAACTACCGTAAAATGCTACCTTTTATCCTCTTCACAACGAAAGGAAATGAAGGAATTGCAGAGATACGGAGACTACTCGGTTCGCAAAGCCAAGCTTTTCCCTTCACTTTGAGTGGTAATATTTTGGAACCAAATGACTGAAATACCCTCATTTAAATTTATTATCCTTTCAATGTCCACTTCTTGGCGGGAACCTTTCAGAATTTATCTGGATTTGTTTGAAATTGGTGGGAATTCGACTGGACTAACAAGAATGCAAAGACCTGGGCTTCTAAGGGGAGGAGAATGCAAACCCATCAATGGAGGAGCTAGCTTGGATTGCAGTTCTTGTTCCGGAACCCAAAGAAGGAATTGGAAATCCAAACCCTCTCGTTAGAATGGTTGAACATTACGAGGGGAAGACGAGAGGGAACAAAAGTAGAAGTCTTCCGGGAAGTGAAGCTTCCTTGTTCATTGGCAATTAATGGTGGGTACAAGGAAGCATGACTGGAGAGAAGATATCATCGTTAACGGAGGAGACGAAGGTCCTCAAGGTAGAGACATAGTTGTCAAGGGGCGACGCCTAGGCTCTGAAATCATTTTTTTTCTGATGACACTCTCCAGAGCAATGGTTCATTACAGGAATCATTTTTTCTTGTGAATTCTCTAATTATTGTTGGGGATCCGACAACACTTTGGGTTTTGTTTAGCTAGTTCATCTGATGTCTACTGTGACTAAAATTCTTTTCTGATTCAACAGATGAGACCCACAGCATATCCGAATGGGAAAAAAGTGGATAGCTCTGCAATCAAGATAACGAAAGTAAGATGCCCAGAAGGAACAATCCCGATTCAAAGAACTCAACCATATAGAACAAAACTTGGTCGCAAGTCTAGCAACTTTGCAGGTTCTTCAGATTCTGGACATGAGGTAACTATTGAAATCATTTCTTCTGTCCCCTTTTATACATATAAATATATATATATATATATATAGAGAGAGAGAGAGAGAGAGCGAGAGAGAGAGAGAGAGAGAGAGAGAGAGAGAGATAAGTGATGACTCCGACTCCTGCTCCTGAATTCAGCCCGTCTCAAATTTGGATTGTTTCTGATAATTCAGAAAATAGGGCCACTGCTGAAGCTGGGTGGATGGTAAACTTCCTTATCTTCACAATATGCTTGCAACATTAATTCTCTTTTAAAATTTTCTGAAAAACCAACAGAAACACAGTTCGAAGAAATTTCACATAATTACTACCAGTTAAGCAATAGAAATTATTGTTATAGCAAACACCAACAAATACGAAAATAAACAAACATAGATCTTCACAACACAAATATTTAACGAAGTTCACACACTGCTGTGGTGTGCTACGTCCTTGGGAGAAGAAGAAGAAGTTTCACTAGAAGAAAGGTTACAGTGGAGATCACTCAAGAACACCCAAACAACGTAGAGAAAACTCGCTCTGAAACCCTAGCTTGAAAAAACGCCCAATTACAACTGCTTGCTCAACAAGATGATAGTACAATCATGTCAAACACAGCCAGAACCCACCAAAATGTACATTTGCATAAGTCAGTTATGCATTTCTATGCAGTGAAATATTTGCATTTGATTTAGTAATCTTCAATTTAGTTCCCATTATAGAATCAAATCTATGATTGACTAATTGCCTTTGCTGTCACAGGTTTCTCTAGGTTTATTTAGAGATAGCCAAACGTGGTTCTTCTTATATTGGACTGTACGTGACTTGACTTTTTAAACACCAATAAACCTGCTTCAAACATCATATTTTGCATTTATTATCGTGCCAAGCATCACATTCAAAGGAAAAGAGAATAGCCTGTAAACATTCTTGTGTGTTTGTGTTTGCCTTTATAATTTCATATGTGGGGGGGGGTAGTTTCCTGCATCTGTCAATAGAATCATGATATGAGTTTTGAAACTAACATACTTGCATATAATTTGATAGATACTCATTATTCATATCTGTATAAGAGACATTCATTTGGTCTTCAGGATGATAACTACAAGCAAACTGGTTGCCACAATCTCAACTGCCCTGGTTTTGTTCAAACAAACAACAGTTCTCTCGTGGTTCCATCATAAAACCAGTCTCAACATACAATGCAAAGCAGTTTGATATATCTATTACCATATTGAAGGTAAAATGCATCTTACATTTGTTTACACAAGTAAAAAGATTCTCACCCCATTATGAATCGAGTTCTTTATGCTAAATCTTTACCCAAAAAAAGTCCTTTATGCTAAATTAAACAATGATAACACTGGTAAAATGTTTCAGGACAAAGCAAATGGGAATTGATGGGTCCAACTGCAAAATAAGCTTTTAGGATACTGGCCTAGCTCTATCCTAACAGGTTTAGCACATGGTGCCTCTGAATTATCTTGGGGTGGTGAGGTCGTGAATACACAACCAGATGGCCATCGTACAACTACTCAGATGGGCAGTAGGCATTTTCCGTCTGAAGGATATGCGAAATCGAGTTATTTTCGTAATCTTCAAGTGGTTAATACTAACAACAAGATGGCAAACCCAGTGGGCATTTCCAATTGCAGAAAAACCTCAGTGCTATGAAGTACACATCAATGAAAAACAAATACTGGCTATGGTTACTTTTTTTACTACGGGGGTCCTGGTCTCTCCCAAAACTGCCGATGAAAACATTTCAAAAAATGCAGTATCTTGTAGAAAAGGGTCAATTATTTGGAATAGCATCACTAAGGTTATTCCACATCTTTGAAGTTTATCATGTTGGAAGGTAGGCAGTAGTCCTAGTATATCAGTATGGCATGACTCATGGATCAATCCATATATAGTTTAAGAGTTCTTTCTGCTCATCCGATAAATTGATTTATAATAATGTTAAAGAATCTATCCTTAATGGAACTTGGAATGCTAATTAGTATATTCGTTGTTCTCTGTGGATGTGGCCAATGTTATACTTAGTATCACATTATGCTCATCACCTTTTGAGGACATCTGGTTCTTTCCTTACAGTAAATCTGGAGCTTTTTTTTTACCAAAACTGCTATTAAGTGGTTGGTTCAGAATCGAGAGAACCGACTGTTGGGCAGTGTTCTAAGAAGGTTTAGGAATTTGTATGGCATCAGAGAATTCATTTGAAGTTTCGCATGTTTTCGTGGATTATCTAAAAAGATCCTAGCAGCTGACCTTTAGGTTTAACACCTGATTATTTTGTCTCTCCAATTCTTTTGGATTTGGTTAAGTCCTTCATTCACAGTCCCTTGTTAAAAATCAAATAAACATTGTCTACTCTGTCCTTGCCATCACTTCTTATTTTCTTAGGATGACTTGTAACGCTGAGCTTTTCATCAAGTGGGTTCTACCTAACCCACCAAGGTTGATTTGCATAATTGATAAATGGATTCAAGACCTTAAGCTTCTTCATGTGGGTTTTGATCAAACTATTTCCTGACATTTTGAGTCTGTTTTATCACTTGGTGATTATCAAAGGTTATCAGGAAGGGAGGGTATCACACATCATTCTTTGTGACAACAATTATGATCCATACATGGGTGGACTGTGGACACATAGAAGCATCGATGGATTGTCATGAGGTGGTAGATTGGTTAATGTGGGACTTAAGTAAGGAATGGTCATGGGAGAACTTTATGATATTTCTGAACTAATGAAGAAGTCTTTTAATACTATTTGTATTGTGAAGAATAGCAAATGGGTGATTTCAATAGCCCATAAGTGGGTTGGGAGAGCAAGGGTTGACAGACTTTATGCCACTGTAAGGGAAACCGTCGGTGGTGGTGGTGGTGGTGGTGGTGGCAGATCCCCCAGCTCCCAGAGTCATGGACTTTGGTCTTCTACAAGAAGCAGTCTTAACAAAAGTCGAATCGCAAGGCCTTGCAAGGATAAACATGTCAATGCTTCTATCTTGGTAAAGTTTGGGATTTTGTTACACTTTGATGGTTTTGGAATTGTTAGGAAATATCACCAAAATAACTTAAGAATATATAACTTATTTCAACTGCTTAACCCCTGAATGAAGCAACCATGTATATTGATGCACGAAAACTTGGTGGGGCTGAATCGTGCCATCAATCACACTCCTTAAGATTGTAGTCGCCCCTTATGATGCAATAGATGAAACAACTCCTTAGGTCTTCTAAATAATTGATGCACTCACTTATTAGGCCACGTCAAGATACTCTCAAGTTATACTCAATCAACCAAACATAGTAAGCAAAAACCATAAAAAAGAGGGATTTAGATCCTCTCCAACGGGGGTGGCTGGAGAGGATTAGAGGACTGGCTAGACACAAAACAAGAGAGAGAGAGAGAGAGAGGAAAAAACTGAAAATTTTAAACTTAGGTTATGTTTAAAATTTTAAACAGCTGACATTTGAAGGGTTTATGTTTTCTCCCCTTTAACTGAAACAACGGATGCTTCAAGAGACTGAAGAGCAACAAGATGATAACGAATCAGCAGCATCAACAAACCAAACAACAATCAAACATTCATGGTCATTCGAACCAGAGTTAATTCGAAGCAAAAAAACCCAGAAAATTCTCACACCAAACACAAACCAGAGCATCAGGAACTGTGGACATACACAAACAAAATCAGACACAATCTTTACATCAAACCTTTACTGAAATCCTAGTTCTTAGAATAAGAACTAGAGCTTCACTAGTAGCATAATACCGTTGGAACGATTCTCAAACTAGCTACTTGTTAAGGCTCTGATACCATGTAAATAATAATAAAGAGAGAGAAAGAGAATGAGAGATAGTCATAACTTGTGAGAGACATAACATAAATAGGAAACTAGAAGGCATAACCAAAAAGGAAACTAAACTCTAACTTAGCTAACAACTTCCCTAAACCCAATAGGAATCTACAATCAAATACCATCCCAAAGTATGGAGGTCTATGGACACCAACCGACACATGATCTCATATACTCTAACAAAATGGTTGGTTCAGAATCAAAAGAACCCAACTATTGAGCAATGTTCTAAGAAGATTTAGAATTTTGTATGGCATATGAGAATTCATCTAAAATTGCACATGTTTTTTTGGAAAGCTCTCATAGGTGCTTTACGTGTTAAAAGAGTAAATTAGCCTCTTGTTTAACTGTTGATCCTTATTGATGTTTTTGATCAAAAAAAAAAGTTCCATCTACTTCGTCTTGTGGATTATCTAAAAAGATCCTTGCATTGGTTGTTGCCAAACAATGATGCAACTCTAAAACACCGTTATGTTTCTTTTTTTTCTTTTTTTCTTTTTTTTTTTTTTTTTTTTTTTTCTTCTTTTGCAAATTTAAATTTTAAACATGTTTACAACAACAAAACCTTATCCCAACTAAATGGGATCGACTACATGGATCCGCGATGGACAAGTTTACAAAATAAAAATGAAGAAAGAAAGGGGCAAGACCTCAAGACATCCCACCTAAAAGCGATTGTCAACATGGATTTTTGCCCTCCAAACAACTCTATTAGATGTCATACTAGGATCTACACCGAGTTTCGGCATGTCTTTCCTTAACAACTCTCCAATGTCTTTCCATTTTAAATCATAAACATGTTTATTTACCTTAAAACATGCATCCCCCTAAATTTCAAGTCATAATATAATTGTTTGACCACCAAAACAAGCATTCAAAACAATAAAAAATAAAAATAAAGAAATTCTCATAAATCTCTATATTCAAACGAAACGAGATTTTTAACCGTGGTTGTATCTACCCATCTAAGTGCACCTCGGTCTTGGTGGGTGTTGAAGTCTTGAATCAGGTCAACAACTTGACTAATAAAAATTTGACAAAATATTTTCGACATGTTACCGACTGCATTAACCAACGTGACTCATAGATCCACACAATCGGTTGTTGGCAACTCATCACTGGATGCTAGAGAAGCTGTGTTGCATCAAACTCTGTGAGTCAACCGAGTTTCAACATCAGATGTCACACTCAATTTCTTGATGGTATAAGATCATTGGTTGTTGATAATGGACCTAGTTCTTTTATTCAATTACTGGTACTTCATTTTCATGTCTCCCTACGATAACTGTAGATTAAACCATGATAGATCAAGTCAAGTAATGGAGTGTGGTATGTCCCACCAATTTACCAGCCATCACCTTTACATTTGGGAAGAGTTGACCAAACTGAATTAAGATACATTCGATCCAACCTTCTCATTGTCATCTCAATAACAATAATGATAATGAGATGACACAACTGATATTCTACTGCACTCAATAAGATTACGCAGTCCAAACTGAACATCGATGAAGATCGTGTTGCTTTTCAAGTGACTGCCCCTCAGTTTGTTGGGAATGTCTACTGGGAAATCAAATCCAGATGCTAGCAAAGGCTTCCTCAACTGCCCTCTTCCTGCCCAATTCTGCACTCCATCCACCTGCCCTCCCACCTCTCTCTGCTCGGACCTTCATCATTTCTTTATCATCAGCTGCATAACCATGCATATCAAGCCCACCTCCAACCGGGACAGGTTGTAGGGCCATGCCTGTTGGTCGTGGTTGTCCAAGTGTAGCCCCAGGAATAGCTGGTGCATAATGCCCCTGCCCACCACCACCTGCTTGAGAGTTCTGACTTGGAGCCTGTTCACCAAATGTTTGAGGAATACATTAAGCATTATGGTTGGAGATTAAGAGACTGCATTTTAAAGGAGAAAGATGACCCAGCTTCCAAGGTGAGGAAAGCTCTGCTGATAGACCACCACCCTGACCTCGGGTATATGATTACCAATGACACTAATATATTGCAACCATATGGTCCCACATAAAATGTTACATAGAAACAGATACACTATTAGACATACTTAACATCGACAATACTAAACATCACTCAAGTGTCAGTATCGTGCACTCCAATTCAAAGAGAAACATTCTAAAAACTAATATGAATCATAAATGTACAATATAAGATGTACTACATATGCCATACATGAATTTTTTTGTGATATATTCTTATATTCTTCTTCCATTATGCAAGTGAATAGAGTTTCTGTGTTTGACATGCAACTACCACACACTGATTGAGATGGCCTAATTTTAAAATCCCTTCGACAATAGGTAACCGAAAATAAAACTCCCATGTCCACCAAGATGGTGGCCTGCTTCAGGTCCACCACCACATTGATGCTTAAGATTAACAAAATCAAGGAGGTTTAAGAAAGAAATAACTGGAAGTATTTCCTATATAAAACTACTCTTTCTTTTTTGTTTACTAAAAGTAGTAATTCTACTAAAAAAAAAACACCAGTACAGTCCAAAAGTTGTACACGTAAAATACTCCACTGAGCCCTCCACACACAACCCCCCCCCCTTTTTTATCCTATGTAATCCCAAGAATCCAATATAATACTCGTTACCCTGTTTATCCTATCTATTCTTCCTACTTATCTCTAAAACCACAGGTAATTTTCTCTACTTTTCTCACATCTGCAGCACACACCCCTGTTTCACCCACATTCCAGATTCCTTTCTACTTCCATAACTCACTGAATACTCATCAAAATTTGCTCAAATTGGAAATATAAGCTTCTGATTATTTGATCTCTTGATTTGTGATTTATTCTACAGAGATTGATTTTCTGTTCTATTTTCCTAGTGGCACGAGCTCTTGTATGCGCACAGCCCATACTAGAACTTTTTTTGCTAAGAATTTCTGCAGACATATTCTATTGTTAAGGAAGAAAACTCAACCAGAAAAGTAGGCTAAAATCCCTCTATGTCAAGTTAAATGCAGTAAAAAATTTTGAATAGCAGCCTTAAATTTATTACTTTGAATGGTGTTTTCCAAAAAACAGTAAAGATATCTTGGTGTAATGAGACAACTCCCACCCAGGTAGAACCCCAATCCCAGCTGGCGATAGATGAATAGGCATTGATCAGGCCATCACTCTGGTCGACGATTAAAATTCCATGCAATGACGGCTCAAATCTTTGAATATCCGGTATAGGAAGCACCTCTTTGGTCTTTTCTTATCCAGAGCAATGGTCTTAAGCATATTTGTAA
Source organism: Macadamia integrifolia (assembly GCF_013358625.1). Taxonomy (NCBI): domain Eukaryota; kingdom Viridiplantae; phylum Streptophyta; class Magnoliopsida; order Proteales; family Proteaceae; genus Macadamia; species Macadamia integrifolia. The sequence continues at coordinate 194,985 of NW_024870468.1, read as the reverse complement.
AAACAAACCACATCAGGCCTAAGCATTAATTACATTGGTTAAGTGTTATAACCATGAGACCCCCTTACCCCATCAACTGTAGTGTCAGCCTGAGCAGGTTGTCCCTTGCTTGCAGCAAGAGCTGCTGCAAGTTCTTCTGCCTGTACAAACATTACTACCTGATTCAGTATAAGGAATATGATAAATTGACAGTTTCCTATGAGTCGGATAACAAGTCATAGTACAGGGAAATACCGATATTATGTGATGGTTACATGTGAGAAATATGAAATTTTTTTCAGGTTGAGAATTCTCGTAAGCATAGCTGAAGAGTCTTCCAAAAATACCTTGCGAGCTCGAGCATCGATTATCTGCTCTGCATTTTCTTCCTGATACTTGGCAATCTTCGCTTCAATAACAGGGACATCTATGCCTTCAATCAAGTTGAATGCTATAGAAAAAATGCAAATTTGTCAAAATATCATACTAAAGTTTGCTATATCACAAGTTGAAAAGTTAAACAGACTTACTCATGTCCTCCACTTCTTCCAAGTAATCATTATATTCTCTCAACGATGGAAAATCATCTTCCCTCTTATTAAATCTAAGAAATTTTAGTGAGAAGGGCAGAGAAGAACATAAATAAGAAAAGGCAAGACTTAGATAAGCTATACAGAGAACAAAATAAAAGGACAATCAAGATATCAACATATTGGAAGAGCCACAGTTTTACAATTACTGATTGACTGCTAGAATCCATTGCCAAGTACTTTATTCATAAGTTCCAAATCACCAACACCTTATAGACTATCCTGATCAAACTAAATTGACAAAGAAGCCTAGATAAATTACGGTAAAGGAAAGAATATTAAAAGACCAGAAAAAAGAAAAAAGAAAAAATTCTTATCATTTGTAGACTACATGTTTACAATTGGAAATCAAAAAAGACTGTACTATAAACAGGTCTCTTCTCATCCCTTCAGAGCTGTTTTAAATTTTAACTGCTACTACACCGCATCTTCATTGGATAATAGTATTGACTTATGCCCTGTATTTAGTATGTAATTCTTAGTTTTAAAAGTGCAATTGCACAAACTTACCCATTCCCTAGAGCACCTCCTCAGAACAGTGGCGGTACCCAATGGCCAAAGGATGAATTTATCTCATTAAATAATGGGGCATATATCACTTTGAGCTAAGAACCTAATCTGACTTCCGCCCAAAATGAACAGAAGAGGAAACACAACTGGTTGTGGTTTGGAAAAGTTAAATTTCAAGCTGATTCTGAACTCAATCTGTTGAGCATCAATTCCCGAACACAATCCAGAACAAAGGTGATGCAATGCCAACCAGAAGCAAGAAGAGGAAGACCTAACCTAATTGGGGGTTTCCTAGTTTCTCCCTAGATTGTTTTAGTCAATTTCCACCATGGGAGGGGGTTCTGTCGTTCTACTTCTGAATTGAGTCATTAGTTTTCATCCTAGTAGCAACAGAAAGTCAGGAAGTCAGGAAGTCAGTCAGTCAATTTTATTTTGTCCTATAGTTAGTAGGAATGCTTGTTAGGCCACATGCATGGTCACACTTTCAGTCCTTGCATTATTCTGAGCTCATAATTACAATAGGAATGGAAATAAGTCAGTTTGTCAGCTCTATAACAATGTACAGGCCAAAAATCCCTCCACATGATTTTAGCAATAAATTTCCAGTATTCTTCACATGCTTCTGTGGAATCTCGGGTCACTGCAGATGGGTTATTTCTTGCACGTTTCTCTTCTTCTATCCTTCTTCTTACTGTTTTCTTCAGTTTCTGCAACTTCCAGGCTAGTTTTCCCATCTTGTTAACCTAGAAGCGTCCCTGTTTTTAGGTTAAGTTTCAGCTTTCTCACTCTTATCCTATCTCATGGATTAGAGGTCAGAAAGCTCTGAAATTTCGCAGTTTTAATAATCCTGTTAAGATTGTGGCGTTAGCTCAATCAGCGACAGGGACGATAGGGGCAATTATGTCCTATCGATCCCAGTCTTTGTATTAGGGCTGACTAGATGTTTAAGGGTATTTTTGTACCTGTTTATCTATTTCTAATATATAAATATTGGGGTCTAGCCTGCGGCAAATTATTCTGGTCTGATCGCAGGTTATTCCCCTCTCTTGGGAGTATCTCGATCTCGCCTCTCTCTCTCTTCTTCTTTCTTCTTTTCTTCTTCTCTTTCTCTTTCTCTTTCTCCTCTTTCTCTGATTTGATCACTAGTATCTGGGATTGTAACATGGTATCAAGCCTCTGTGATCAATCTTGGTTTTCCAGATTCACTTTCTGCTGATCTCGCTTTTCCATTGAACTCTTCTGGTGTGCAGCCGCCTACTGCTGCATCTATTGTGGATAAAATCACATAGTGATTTATTTTATTTATGGATTGTGATATACTAGTGCCGAACTGAAGATTGAAGACCTTGGATCGCAGCCACCAACTTCTCTGCCCTACTCGATTTTTGCAGGGTCGCTGATCTCCCTTGTCGCTGTGGTTCTGGTGTGTTTTCTTTTATTGTTCTCTTTGCGACCCTATTTGTTCTCTTTTTTTGGTTACTCATGGCAGAGACCAAGTCTACTACCCCTGCGACTACTACATCTACCTCGGGCAATGTGAATGTCAAGATTACCTCCATCAAGCTCAAAGGAAGTTCGAATTACCTACTTTGGGCTCAGTCTGTAAAGGTTTATCCTATGGCCAAAGATAAACTTCAGTATACTACCTCTGATCCTCCTCCATCGTCAGATAAAGATTATACCGAATGGATCAAGGAAAATGCTTCGATCTTAATCTGGTTGTGGAATAGTATGGAACCAATTGTTGCTTCCAATGTCGTGTTTCACACTACTGCAAAAGGTGTATGGAATGATTTGAAGGAAACATATACTCAGGAAAAGAATATGACCCGTATCTATGATATCAATGAGAAGTAGTTCCAGTTTCGCCAGTCTAACAAGTCTTCCAGAGTATTACAGTGCTTTCAGGGGGTTAAAGAACTAAATGTCTTCCAGCCCTTGACCACAGACATCGATAAATTGAGCGTAATGAATTTTATGTCTCTAAATTTCTGGCTGGTTTGAATAATGACTTGAAGATAGTGAAGGGTCATCTACTTGCAAGTAATGCAGGAGTAGATTCAAAAGCTTACCCCCACAAACATATCCCCAATTAATACCACTGTAAGAGACCTTAGAACAGCAGCCTCAAAGAACACTCACAAGAGTAAATTAACCCACAAAGCAAAGAAGCAATTCAACACCCAAAAAAAAACCAGAAAATATCAAAAACAGAGGAGAGAGAAAAAGACATGCGCAAGGTCCAAGAGAGGGAACTGCAGCTGGCTGGTCTGGGCTCAGATGGAGCTGATATTCTGGTCGATTGTAGGCCCAGGTGTGAGGAATAAAGCCCCCAAATATTAACAGATTCTTACAGCTGGTTGCAGAGTTATGGAAGTTCTTGATTTCTGACGTAGGAGAGAGAAAATCAAGAATTGCAGAAAACCAGAAGTGAACAGATGTCGATGGCCTCCCAACAGAGATCGAGTGGCCCCCTTAGAGAGTTGAACCAGTTCTTAAAAGGCCTTGCAGATCAGCCCTCAGAGTTGTCCAAAAGAGGAGATTGATTAGCTCCAAGTCTAGGTCTGAATTCTGAAATCGATCCCTGCTGTAACAGAAAACAGAAAACAGAAAACTAATTGCAGAAAATAAGAAAGAAGTAGGAGAATGTGGAGGAGGAGTGACTGTCTCGGCCAGGGCTTCTCACCCACAACTATCTCAGTTGCTTTAACATAATGACTGCAATTTTCTTTATTAAAACCTACCTCCTCTATATATAGAGAGGGCAGGACCTTCCTAATTGCGGTCATACTAAGACTAGAAATAAAATCTATGTGGAAAATAGAGTCCTAAGACAATTTGGACTCTACATACACTTACTTAAATCGATAGGCCCAATGGGCCTCTATTTAAATAAAAAAAACAACTACTAAATACCCCCTAGCCGATGGGCCCTTATTTATACTTAATGACTTAGCCACTCAAGTGGACTAAGTAGGGGTTCGGCTGCCTTCTCGGCTGGACCCTTCTTCCTCTCATATCTCCTTCCATAATGTGCATCTACATCAGCTCCCCCTTTCTTAGAATCATTCAACTCTGATGAATGGGTAAGGGACATGTAGTGCTCATAGAGTTCCGTGTCAAGGCGTTGAAAGTCATCGGCATGGATCCAAATACAATCCTCTCGTGGGCCACTTTCCATTTGATGAGGAAGAAGTAGTACCCTTTGCCCCCACGAACTGTGGTGAACTTGTTGTCGAGAACATCTTCAATGACATCATCTTTGGGGTTTGCAAATTGAGGAAGCTTTAGGGTGTGTTCAATGTCACCTTCATCAGAATGGTGTCCCAAGTATATCGTCAGATCAGTTACATTGAAGATATTGTTGATCTTCAGAGTAGGAGGTAGCTCCAGCATGTAAGCATTAGTGCCAATGCGCTTCAAGACCTTATAAGGAACCATGTTCCGACTATGGAGCTTGTGCATTGTATCAGGAGGAAACCTCTCAGGTGGGATTCGAACCATTATATCACCAGGCTGAAATTCCACGTAGCGGTGATGATGGTTAGCCGTTGCTTGGTATCCGTCATTGCTAACAGAAATACAATGACGAACATCAGCATGTACCTCCGTGATGTGTCTAAGGAACTCATCGGCTTCCACACTAATACGGGCCTGGGGTGGCAAAGGTACAAAGTCAACCGGTCATTGTGGTTGCAGTCCAAGAACAATCTCAAATGGTGTACAACCTGTGGTGCGGTTGACAGAACTGTTATAGGCAAATTCAGCAATGTCCAATATAGATGGCCATGTCTTTTCATAGTCACGGACTAGATATCGAAGTTAGTTGCCAAGACTTCTATTCACCACTTCGGTCTGTCCGTATGTCTGAGGATGGAATGCAGTGGAGAACTTGAGTTTACTATTTGTTTTTAGCCATAGGGTTTTCCAGAAGTAGCACATGAACTTGACATCCCTATCTGAAACAATTGTCTGTGGTAGGCCATGTATGAGCACTATCTCTTTGAAAAAGAGTTTGGCCAAGTGACTTGCATCAAGAGTCTTCTTGCACGGGATAAAGTGTGCCATCTTCGAGAAACAATCCACTACAACAAATATGGAATCATACCTTTCCCATGTAGGTGGTAAGCCTAGGACAAAGTCCATGCTTATGTCTTGCCAAGGTATGTGTGGAACGGGCAGTGGTGTGTACAATCCTGCATTCTTCTTTTCTCCTTTAGCAAGTTGACAAGTGAGGCATCTTTGTATCATATGTTGTACATCCTTTAAGAGTTGAGGCCAAAAGTATAAGTCTTTCATCATGGAGTATGTTTTGTCCTTGCTAAAGTGTCCATCCATTCCTCCTCCATGTAGCTCCTGAATCAAGTGATGTCTCAAAGAGGTGTTTGGGATGCAGAGGCGAGTGCCTTTGAAAAGATACCCATCATGTATAGCAAATTTGTCATCCCGTCCTCCCCCTTGGAGGTTGTTGAATAATTCTGAAAAATTAGCATCATTAATGTACTCCTCTATGATGTGTTCCACTCCTGCACTTTGTACTGTGAAGGTATTCATCATTGTCACCTTTCGACTAAGTGCATCAGCCACTTGATTCTCTTTTCCAGCTTTGTAGTTGAGAACAAAAATATATCCTTGCAAGTATGATATCCATTTGGCGTGCCGATCGCTAATGGTCTTTTGTGAGTTCAAATATTTGAGTGCTTCATGATCCGAATAGAGTACAAACTCTTTGCCAATTAAGTAATGCCTCCAATGCTTAAGAATTTGGACAACGGCATAGAGTTCTAAGTAATAGTAGAGTACCTTCTTTTTGCATCATCCAACTTTTCACTGTAGAAGGCAATCGGATGGCCCTCTTGCATAAGCACTCCTCCTATCCCAACATGGGATGTATCAGTAGCCACTTCAAACATAAGATCAAAATTAGGTAGTCTAAGCACTGGTGCTTCTGTCATCTTTTGTTTGATCAAGTTGAAAGCTTTAGTGGCTGCCGGAGTCCATTGAAATGGAGTTTTTTCCCCTTTTGTGTATTCTGTAATTGGGGCTACAACGGCGCTAAAATTCCAGATGAATCGTCAGTAAAATGAGGCAATACCATGAAAGCTACAAACCTCGGTTAAGGTCTTTGGAATAAGCCAATCAACGACACTTTTTACCTTCTCCGGATTAGCTTCTATGCCTTGTGAAGACACAATAAAGCCAAGGAAGATGACCTTGCGCAGCATAAAGGAACACTTCTTCAAGTTGATGTACAACTTTTCTGCCCGTAGTACTCTCATGACACGTCTCAGATGCTCCAAGTGTTCATTTTGTGCTTTGCTATATATTAGTATGTCATTAAAGTATACTACAAGAAATTTTTCGATGAAGGGTCGTAGTACATGTGTCATCACCCTCATGAAAGTGCTAGGTGCATTGGTGAGACCAAAAGGCATAACCTTCCACTCATATAGGCCTTCTTTTGTTTTAAATGTTGTTTTCCATTCATCCCCTGGATGGATTCGAATTTGATGGTAGCCACTCCGTAGATCAATCTTTGAAAAGATGGAGGCTCCTGTCAACATGTCAAGCATATCATCTAAACGAGGAATAGAAAATATGTACTTTACCGTGATTTTGTTAATAACACTGCTGTCAATGCACATACACCATGATCCGCCTTTCATTGGTGTCAATAGGGCTGGTACCGCACATGGACTCATGCTCTCAACCAAGAACCCTTTCTTTAATATGTCATCCACTTGTCTCTTGAGCTCGGCATGCTCTATAGGACTGAGACAGTAAGTGAGCAGATTAGGGAGTACTAACCTAGGCACAAGGTCAATGGCATGTTGAATATCCCTCATCGGTGGTAGTTTATCGGGAAATTCCTCTGGCACCAAATCTAAAAAATCAGCAAGTAATTATTTAATCTATGGGGGATGTTTTACCTCTATCACCGGTTCAGCAGCCTTGGTAAGAAGAGCTATGATTAGGCCGGTTTCTTCACTAATGATCAGGAATTCCCTATAGGGCAGCACGCATAGCTTGTTGTCCAAAGTGTTCTTCTTGCCGAAATTTTCTTTGCATGGTTGCTTCTTTTGCTCAGTGGTTGTTTTGGAAAAGGTCTTAGCAACATTCTTTAAGACATGTTGTCTTAACTTGTCTTTTACCTGAGGTATATTGAGTGGATTTTGAATGAATGGCTTGCCTTTGTGATCGAAGATGCATTAGTTCTTAGTACCTCCCACTAGTACATTGTTGTCATATAACCAAAGCCTTCCAAATAGTACATCGGTGAGGACCATGGGGATGACATCACACCATACACTTTCTTCATAATCTGAAACCTTCAATAGGACAGAACACCGTTGAGTTACAGCCATTGTGTTGTTGTCTAGAAGGGATACCTTGTATGGTTGTGGATGGGATTCAGTCTTAAGCTTTCCGTCAATGACAAAGGCCTGAGATACCACATTCACACAACTTCCACTGTCCACAATCACTTGAGCTTTGTGAGGTCCACTAGACATTAAGGTGTAGAAGATATTGTTCCTCCTCCAATCTTCACCCTTAGTTTCAGACACTAGGATTCTTACAACCACATTGATATAAGCATAAGGATTATCATTCTCTGGTGCAAACTCATCTTCCAGTTCATCCTCCTCACCTTCAACTGCAACATTAATAGTCCAATCATCATCCTGAGGTTCGTGGATTTGTAAATCCGGGTTAAATTCGATGACACTGATGACGGAGTTGGATCATCCCCGCTTAGGGCAGAATTTTGTCATGTCCATTTTTTCCACAACTGTAGCATGTCACAGATCCATTCTCCCTCCCCATTTGGAGCCTTCCCCTTATCCTGTGTATCTTTTCACATATGGCCTTTTGTTGTCAATTGGCTGGTTATACCATCTAGAGGTTGTTTTGATCAAATCATCTGCTTCTAGTGATTTGTCAAAACAAGTACTTAAAGAGGGTATCTCGATCACACCAAGCTTCTCACGAATATAGTACCTTAACCCCAGTTTGAAACGGGATATGAGCAGTTCTTCATCTTCTTTATGGGCACCTGTTCGTGAAAGTAATTCATTAAAACAATCAATATAATCTCCTACAATCATAGTACCTTGCCTGAGAGTATTCAGCATGTCGTAGAGTCGACGTCGGTAGGTGGGTGGTAAGAATCTATCGTTGAGGATAAATTTCAAGCAAGTCTTCTCAATTGTGAGGCATCTGACGACTACGGATCAACCTATCCTCTTCATTACTCCACCAGTCCTTAGCTCCCCCAATTAGCTTAGTGACAACTGGTTGGACTTTCCTTTCTTCAGGCATGCGATACCACCAGAAGTAGTCATTAAAGAAAGTTACCCAGTCCTGGTAGTAGAGGGGATCATGTCTCCCATTGTACTCTTTCAGTTCTAACTTGACCTTGAATGTATCATCATGTTGATACAACTGATTGTCATACTCATCATACTCCTCATTCTAAGTTGGGACATTCCTTCTAGGTTGCATAATAAATCTTCTGGGAATATTACCAACGTAATTAACAGTAGGTTGAACATTAGTTTGGACAACAATTGGTTGGGTGTTAGAGTGAGCAGCAGTACTCTCTTTTAGGTCAGCCGACTGTCGATCATATCCATCCATCCTCGTAGACAAGGCTTGGATTGCTTTCATCACATCTTGAATGGTGGGTTGGGGTTCTTCTGTCTGAGCCATAGCTCTGATACCACTTAATGCAGGAGTAGATTCAAAAGCTTACCCCCTCAAACCTATCCCCAATTAATACCACTATAAGAGACCTTAGAACAGCAACCTCAAAGAACACTCACAAGAGTAAATTAACCCACAAAGCAAACAAGTAATTCAACACCCAAAAAAAACCAAAAAAGATCAAAAATAGAGAGAGAAAAAGACCTACGCAGGGTCCAAGAGAGGGACCTGCGGCTGGCTGGTCTGGGTTCAGATGGAGCTGATATTCTGGTCGATTGTAGGCCCAAGTGTGAGGAATAAAACCCCCAACTATTAATAGATTCTGACAGCTGGTTGCAGAGTTATGTAAGTTCTTGATTTCTGACCTAGGAGAGAAAATCAAGAATTGCAGAAAGCTAGAAGTGAACAGCTGTCGATGGCCTCCCAACACAGATCGAGTGGCCCCCTTGGAGAGTTGAACCAGTCCTTAAAAGGCCTTGTAGATCAGCCCTCAAAGTTGTCCAAAAGAGGAGATCGATTAGCTCCAAGTTTAGGTCTGAATTCTGAAATTGATCCCTGCTGTAACCAAGGATTAAAGTATCGGTATCGGTCGCTGTATCGGTCGGCCAAAATTAAGAAACGTATTGGAGGGTATCATATCGTATCTGAGATATGATAATATACACACATAAATGGATAAGAAACACTTTTTTATACACTTTTGCATAAAAAATAGTTAAAAAAAGCTATATATAACATATATTATGCATAAACAGTAAATTGAGAGTATCGCACTAAGAATTCAAGGTTTGTAGTTGTCCCATAAATGTAAAATCCTTGTTCCCAACCTTGATTTCCACTTTAGTTAGAGAGAAATATGGTTGGCAACAACTTTGGAACAAAAACACCTCAAAAAAATTGTGTTTTTCTAAAAAATTATCCATCTTGGCCATTTTATGACCGAATCAGTACGTATCAATATGTATCGGTCGATACATAACGATACACCGATACATACTGATACATACCAAAACGTACATTTCAATTCGATTTTGAATTTTCCATAGAGTATCGATACATATCAATGCGTATCGGTGGTCTATCGGTGCGTATCGATATGTATTGATACAAAAGGGTTTTAAAAATTCCATGTATCGTATCGGTCCGTATCGTATTGTATTGTATCGGTAAGGACCGATACGGACATATACTTTAAACCCTGGCTGTAACAGAAAATAGAAAATTAATTGCAGAAAACAAGAAAGAAGTAGGAGAATGTGGGGGAGGAGTGGCTGTCTCGGCTAGGGCTTCTCACCCACAACTATCTCAGTTGCTTTAACATAATGACTGCAATTTTCTTTATTAAAATCTGCCAATTAGGTTTACATGAGCTCCTCTATATATATAGAGGGCAGGATCTTCCTAATTACAGTCATACTAAGGCTAAGAATAAAACCTATATGGAAAATAAAGTCTTAAGACAATTTGGACTCGACATACACTTACTTAAATCGATAGGCCCAATGGGCCTCTATTTAAATTAAAAAAACAACTACTAAACACCCCCTAGCCGATGGGCCTAATGGGCCCTTATTTATACTCAATGACTTAACCACTCAAGTGGACTAAGTAGGGGTTCGGCTGGCCTTCTTGGCTGGACCCTTCTTCCTCTCATATCTCCTTCCACAATGTGCATCTACATCAGCAGGTGATACTGTCCCTACACTGAATGACACTTATTCACGACTACAGCGAATTACATCTTCCACCAAACCTGATCAATCCTCCAAAGACAATTCAGCCTTCCTTGCCAATCGTGGACCTGGTCGCGGTCGTGAGGGAGGTTGTGGGTCTGCTAGTCGAGGTTCTAGTGGACAGCCGTCTAATCGGTCATCTCTCCAGTGCATTTACTGTGGGAAGTCCAAGCATACTATAGAGACTTGCTAGGCAAAGCATGGCAAGCCAGAGTGGGCAACCCAATTAGTCAATCATACAATGTCAGATGATGGTACTGACACTGTGTCTCCCACTGATACTAAACCAAGAACTTCCTCAGGAGATTCGTCTACCAGTCTGCGTGATGACATTAATCAATTACTCAGGCGTTTGCAGACTCTTGAGGCATCCTCTAATACATCCAATGGTGCGTCTACATCCGCTGCTACCTTGGCTCATGCAGGTACCTCAGCCCTTCTTACCACTACTTTTACCCCTGGATCATTGATTCAGGTGCCTTTGCTCATATGACTGGTAAGTCACCACTATTTAAGTCGTTTTCTCCTAGTACCACCTCTACATCTGTTATTCTTGCAAACGGTGCTTCAACATGGTTTTAGGTCATGGTACTATCTCACCTACATCCTCCCTTAATTTGTCCTCTGTGTTGCATGTTCCCCAATTTCCATTAAGCCTCCTCTCTGTAAGTTAGTTAACCAGGTCATTAAATTGCTCAGTAACCTTCTTTCCTTCTTACTATGTTTTTCAGGATCTTCATAGGAGGAAGACGGTTGGTGGAGGGCATGAAAAAGATGGTTTATATTATCTCAACTATGGCACTCCTACTTCTTCTGCTGTTGTTGCTGCTGTTGGGGATGTGACTCCTTTCCAATGGCACTGTCGTTTAGGACACTTGTTTTTGTCTAGGTTGAAACTTTTATTTCCTAGTTTTAAGTTTGTGCTCAGTTAGAGTGTGAAACCTGTGAGTTGGGAAAGCATCATTGTGTGTCCTTCCCATCTCGCTTTGTGTCTCGTAGTCCGTCTTTATTTTCTTTAGTCCATTCTGATGTTTGGGGTCCTTACAGAGTCAGCAATAGATTTGGATTTCGATATTTTGTGATCTTTGTGGATGATCATTCTCTTCTTACATGGTTGTATCTTTTAAAGGATCGATCTGAATTTTTATAATGAAATAAAAACTCAGTTTGGCATTTTAGTTAAGATTTTTCGATCTGATAATGCTTTAGAGTATACCCAAAATGATATTTCTGTTTTTTGTGCCAACCGTGGGATGATACACCAAACTAATTGTGCTTATACCCCATAGCAAAATGGGGTAGTTAAGCGCAAAAATCAGCATCTTCTCGAGGTAGCTCGAGCTATTATGATACATATGCATGTTCCGAAAAAATTTTGGTGTGATGGGGTTTTAACTGCATGTCACTTGATTAATCGCATGCCTTCCTCGGTTCTTTCTAATAGGTCCCTTTTCTATTATGTTCCTTGATCTGCCAAGTTTTCCTGTTTCTCCTCGTGTCTTTGGGTGTGTGTGTTTTGTTTATAATCTGCATGCTCAGACAGATAAATTATCTCCTCGGTCCACTAAGTGAATTTTTTTAGGTTATTCACGTATTCATAAAGGGTACAAGTGCTATGATCATGTTACTCATGTAAAATTTGTTAGTGCTGATGTGACTTTTTTATAAGGTACATCCTTCTTTTCTCCTCAGGCGTCTTAATCTGGGATGGAGTGGAACTCTCCAACTCCTCCACCCATCCCATCTCTCATTCTTTTTCCTGATGTTCCTGGTGCCAGTGACACGCCTCCCCTACAGGTTTATCAACGCAAGAAGAAGCTTGGACAGCCTAATGTCAATACCAATACTCCAGATGATTCGCTCCTTCCATCACCGCCTTCCTCTGGTGAAGCTCCTCTTTCTACTATCCCTGATGACTTACCAGTTGCTCAACGTAAAGGTATTCGCACTTGCACACAAAAATCTATGCTTGTATATCTTATTGATAACTTTGTTTCGTTGTCTCATCTCCCATCAACCATCCATGGTCATGCCCTGTCTCTTTCTACTAACACAATTTTCCAATCTCATATTGACGCCTTGCGTATCCCTGGATGGAAAGCTGTCATGGATGTAGAAATGGATGCTCTCTTGAATCGTGCTACCTGGATTCTGGTAGATTTACCTCCGGGTAAGGACTTGGTGAAGTTTCGTTGGGTTTATACTATTAAGTATCATTATGATGGCTTTATTGAGCAGTTGAAAGCCCGTCTGGTTGCTAAGGGGTATACTCAAACATATAGGGTTGATTATTTTGAGACCTTCTCCCCGGTTGCTAGGCTGAACTCTGTTCGCCAACTTATTTCTCTTGCTGTCAACTTTGATTGGCCATTGTTTCAATTGGACATCAATAATGCCTTCTTGTATAGTGATCTACAGGAAGAGGTGTATATGGAGCAACCTCCTAGTTATGTTGCTCAAGGGGAGAATAGAGGTCGTGTGTGTCGTCTACACAAGGCTATCTATGGACGTAAACAGTCTCCTTGTTTGACAAGTTCAGTAGTACTATAGCAACTTGTGGATTTTCTCAGTGTTACTCTGATCACTCTGTCTTTGTCCGTCGCAAAAGTAATAAGCTGGTTGTCTTGGTTGTTTATGTGGATTGTGGATGATATTATTCTTACTGGTAATGATGAGGTAGGAATCTCTTAAATGAAGAACTACCTATAGCAACACTTTCAAACCAAGGACTTAGGTCAGCTTCACTATTTCCTCGGGATTGAAGTGGTTCGATGTAAGAAGGGGATTAGTTTGTCTCAAAGGAAGTATGTGTTGGACCTTTTATCTGATAATGGTATGCTTGCATCCAGGCCTGTAGATATCACTATGGATCCTCACCAAAAGTTTGGTGCTAATAATGGCGAACCTCTACAGGATGTGCATCAGTACAGGAGTTTGGTTGGCAAGTTAATATATCTTACTGTCACACGACCTGACATTTCATATGTTGTTGGGGTCTATAGTCAATTCATGCAGTCTCCTCAGAAAGCTCATTAGGACACTACTGTTCGTGTTCTTTGATATTTAAAGGGTGCTCCTGGAAAAGGGCTGATCTATTGTCCTAATCGGCATATAGAACTAGTTGGCTACTCTAATGGTGATTGGCCGGCTCTGCTAGTAATCGTAGGTCCACTACAGGGTATTGCACATTTGTTGGAGGTAATATGATTACATGGCGAAGTAAGATGCAGACTACCATTGCCCGATCTAGTGCTGAAAAAGAATACAGAGCTATGGCTCACATCACTGCTAAGTTGATGTGGCTACGGTCGTTACTTCTAGAGTTGGGGTTTCCAATAACCAAGCCTCTGAAGACGTATTATGACAACCAAGCTGCTGTGTACATTGCTAGTAACCCGGTCTTCCACGAGAGGACCAAGCACATCGAGGTGGACTGCCACTTTGTTCATGATGTTGTTCTAAAGTTGGTCAAAACCCCTTTTGTTCCTTCCTCAGATTAGTTGGCAAACATGTTCACTAAGTCTTTATTTGCTTCTAGTTTTCGTAATGGTTGTACCAAGCTGAGCATGGGTGATGTATATGCTCCAGCTTGAGAGGGAGTGTTAAGATTGAGGCATTAGCTCAATCAGCGACAGAGCCAATTATGTCCTATCAATCCCTGTCTCTGTATTAGGGCTGACTAAATGTTTAAGGGTATTTTTGTACCTGTTTATCTATTTCTAATATATAAATATTAGGGTCTAGCCTGCAGCAGACTATTCTAGTTTGATCGCAAGTTATTCCCCTCTTGGGAGTATCTTAATCTCACCTCTCTCTCTCTTCTTATTCGTTCTTTTCTTCCCTTTCTCTTTCTCCTTCTCTTTCTCTAGTTTGATCACAGGTATCTAGGATTGTAACAAATTCCTTATTAAATTTGATCATTAGTTTTTAGTTCCTTGCAGCCCATCATTCAAATCCCCTGCACAATTTTGTTCTTCTAAAACAGTCCCCTTCACACCCCCTTTATAAGACCTGATATGTCAGAGATATTTTATAGAGTTATTCGCCCAAACATGAACGACACTTCACCAAAGTTTATGTAACGACCCGGGCCCTTGGCATGATATTGTCCGCTTTGGCCCATGGGCCTCATGGCTTTAAAACACATCACACCACAGTAAGGATGCTCCCTTTATTAATAGCTCAAGATATTCCTCCCTAGTCGATGTGGGACTAAAAAGCATGCCCCCCCTCAATATCTCTCCCATTTCTTGCCCAACCTTCGGGGCTCAACGAATTTGGGCCGTTTCTTGAGCGTGAAACGATCCAGATCCGTTAAGCCCCAAAGGTTAGGCAAAACCTAGGAAAGGCATGAGAGGGGCATGCACATCAACTAGGGGGAAGAGATTGGGCTAGTTGATAACCTCTAGCATCCCATCCATTGTCGTGATGCGTTTTAAAGACGTGAGGGGTTTGCCCCAAAGCTGACAATATCGTGACTTGGTGTTGGGTCGAGGCATTACAAATGGTATCAAAGCAGACCCCAAAATCGTGTGGGGCCATAGCAGGGACACTGTGCCGTAAGGGGGGAGAATGTTACACCCACAAAATGACTCAAATCCATTAAAGTCCCGAAGGTTGGGCAAGAAACGGGGGAGGCATTAAAGGGGTAGGCTCTTTAGTCCCACATCGACAAGGGGGAAGAGACTAGGCTAGCTGATAACCTCCAGCACCCCTTCCATGGTCATGAACCGTTTTAAAGCCGTGAGGGGTTTGCCCTAAAGCGACTTGGTGTGGGGTCGGAGCATTACTCATTTGAAAGTTAAATAATTTCTCTTATTTTGTCCTAAAACTTGACTTATTTGACTTCTCTCATATTGATATTATTATGTTTTCGTTTATCACTCATTTTTAATTATAGATTTTCTTATTTTTACAATTTAATCCTTATCTTATGCCACTATTCCATATTTGTCCTGTTGTCCTTGGAATTCCACCTCTAGCAGATCATACCTTTTGAGATCCTAATTAAGGTTTTACTGATACCAATTTGCATTTACAGGTCAAGTCAAACTAAAGAAAAGATGATAGCACTAGATGTTCTTTAATACCCTTATTCAGCGATCCAACTTTTAGAGAGAGAGAGAGAGAGATTACATGTTTGCGATCCTTTTTCGGATGGCCATCTCCTTGGCATAGGAGTTAGTTCCAGAAGCAACCACCATCATGTACAAGTATCCGCTAGCTGCAGGGAACAAAAAATAACACAATAAGGCACAAGCACGATATTTCATAATTTGAGAATCGCCCTTCAATACAACAACAATAACAAACTCAGCCTTATCCCAACTAAATGGGGTTAGCTATATGGATTTGTGCAAAAAACAAAATAGGAGAATATGAAAGTAAAAAAGGAAAGAAGCCCAAAACTAGCTAGTCAGGAAAAATCAGCTAAATGGGGTTGGCTACATGGATCCTTGGCCTCCAATCGGCTTTATCCAAGGTCATATTTGGAATCAGGCCGAGGCTATACATGTCATTCCTCATTACTTTCCCTAAGGTCATTTTAAGCTGGCCCCTAGCTCATTTAGCTCCTTTAATTGAAATCAGATTACTCCTCCTTACTAGGGCATCCCTAAGCCTTTGTTGAACATGATCATACCATGGTATCACCTCAAACGACTTTCTTGGAGCTTGTCATTGATCAAGCCAACTCCCAAATCAACTCTAATACGTTCAATCCTTACTTTATCCTTCCTCGTTTTGCCACACATCCAGCTTAACATTCTCACCTCTGCTACACATAGCTTCTCTATATGACACTTCTTAGCTGCCCAACATCCCACCTCATACATCATAGCCAGTCATACAACAGTCCTATAGAATTTTCCTTTAAGTTTTAAAAGGATATGTCGATCACTTAGCACTCCGGTCGCATATCTCCACTCCATCCATCCCACTTTAATTTTCTGTGAAACATCATCCTCTATGTCACCTTTCTTTATTTATGGTTGACCCTAGATATCTAAAATAGTCATTTTGCGGTATCTCTCCCTCAATTTATAATTAACACCATATCGTTATCCATCATAGTGTGACTAAAGTTACACCTTATATACTCCAACTTCAATCTACTAATATCTAATCCTTTTGTTTCCAAGGTTGATCTCAATATCTTCAACTTAGCGCCATTCCCTGCTTTTGACTCATCCACCAAAACGATATCATCGGCGACGAGCATACACCATGGGACCTCGTTTTGAATGCTATTGGTTAAATCATTCATGATAAGTACAAACAAATATTGGCTTAAGGCTAATCCTTGATGTAACCCAATCGTAATTGAGAAGCCATTCCCTTAGCCTCTTACAGATCTCACATTGGTCACCACACCCTCATACATATCTTTAATTATATCCACATATTTACTCGACACCCCTTGCTTCACAAAAACATGCCAAACTAAATCTCTATGGACTCTGTCATATGCTTTTTCTAAGTCAATAAATACAATAAGGAGATCCTTCTTATAGGCTCTATATCTTTCTAATGAGCCTCATTAGTAGATTAATAGCTTCTGTGGTGGATCTACTTGGCATAAAACCAAATTGGTTCTCCGAAATTCAAGATTTGGGTTTTTATTCTCAGATGGGCTTCAATAACCTTCTCCCATAATTTATAATTGCCTTTCAATCATATATGATAATAATATAAATATATAAGAGAGTATGATCCATTTGGAAGACCAAAAGTATGTCAAATAGATAATTGATGAATTAAATTTACAGAGCCATGTCCCAATTAAAATTTGCTCACTGTGTCCTAACCTGCATATCTATGTCGACACATGACACTTCTCAACATCCATAAATCATAGTCTAAGTGTTAAATGGAATAATCAAGCAATAACATTGTGCATATTTTAACTTACATATCAACAAAATCAGTAAAGTCAATGTATACTTTCAAGGCTGTCAAAAGCCCTAAAAGGACTGATGGACTTGGGGCTTGTGTTGGAAGGCAGCAAGGGCTAACGAAGGGGGGAAAAAGGCGTTTTCTGTTCCCCCCCCCCCCATTTGCTGGGAGGTGCATGTGTGTGTGTGGAGGGGCAGGGCCACGACAAAACAAGGGAATGAAAGGCTGCTTGAGTTGGATAGGAGGCTCTAAAGGTTATGAATGCACTGCCACAAAAAGGAATTGGGTTAAATTTACTTGTTTACCCCCTAAGGAAATATGAAGATCAAAAGCAGGAATTAACACTCCCAGTTCACCAATAGAAACGTAAATAAATGAAATAAAAAATAATATAAAATTAAACCAACACCTTGCACTAAGGTGACAATCACCTAGACCCCAAAAAAACTGCTTGGACGACAAGGCGGCACCTTGACAACTATGTTTGAAACAAAGTAAACTCTTCTTGTGGGGTGACTGGTTAGATCTCACTTCCACTTCATGAATAATAAATTGTGCTGAACCCAAAGAATCAGCAATTTAGAATCAGAATAATAACTTTCAAGATCTTGGCCTCCTCAAGAAATAGTTATGACATATTGGCGAGGATTACTCAGGTTTACAGAAGTTTATTGTGACCATGAGTATGGGAATGATTAAGAAATCCAGCCTCTTTCTAAGATACAAGGGCGGGCTCATGGGAGGATATCATGAAAGTCTTCTATTCAAAGTATTATAACGGAGGACAGATATGGTATGGGGAAAAATTCCTTTGGGATGGTATTCGTATCAAGTCTGCTAGAATGATCTATTCAGGTCTTTACAATTTGCCTCTAAATAAGCAACAAAAACAGCAACTTAGCCTTATCCCAATTAAACGGAGTTGACTACATGGATCCGTGCAAAGAGAAAATAATAATTATTGATAGTACGAGGAAAGGAACACAACAACAACAACAAAAAAATCAGTAAAATCCTACCTAAATGGGGTCGGCTACATGGATCCTTACCCTCCAATCAGATCTATTAGAGATCATACTGGAGACAATACCTAAACTATGCATGTCTTCCTTGCTACTTTCCCTATGGTCATTTTAGGTCTGCCCCTAGCTCTTTTAATTCATTCAATCTGAATCAGATCACTCCTCCTTAATGATGCATCCCCAGGCCTCCGTTGAACATGACAAAAATAAGATAATTTGAATGGGATTCCTATCCTTAATAAAACCTCTGTTGCTTATCACATATGCCAATGAATAAAAGGCACGCACTAGATTAGTTCTATAAATGTGTCCTCACAACAGAAAATCAAACATATATTTACACACCAAAACAAAATAGAAGTAGAACAACATAATTATTCTGGAACACGGGGAAAGATTACCAGTAGAAAATGCACCAGAAAACACACATTCACCTTAAGATTCGGTCTTCCTCCTCCAACAGAAAGTCTTCGATTCCAGTGTGTTATCCCCTTGAAAGGACTCTCAAATTTTGCATCCTATGAAGCAGTTTCATTCTCTGCTCTCTGCAAACCAGCGAACCATAGAGGTTTTTTGTTTTGGGTGAATACAAACCATAGAGGTTACTTTACCATTCAGCAAGCATAAATGACTTGCTAATGCTCAAGGTTCATGAAGAAAAATAACGTCTTGTTCTTCACCTCTTCCTTTACACTGTGCTTCTGGATAGGGGTTTCCATCTTGTAACCAAGAATCAACTCATCTTCTCATCACATGCAGCAAACCAAGTAGGCTTGAAACACCAGAAAACAGATATCAGCTCATAAAATGCATCCAGATTTATAACTCAAGTAACAAAAATGGCAATGATACGTTTTCTCAACGAAGAATATCAACAAAATGAAGCTAATAAAGATACAATCAGTTCCAAAAGAAAAAAGATACACGAATTCACTCTCTCAGATCAATTGTGTCAAATTAACAAGCTAAAAGCGGGAGATTTTGGCTTGATTAATTTATATGATAGATTGGTCTAAAATGATAAATGCACTATTTATCATCTTTCCCATCTCTCCACCGCAGCTAAACTGTCTTCCGCTCTCCCCTCTCTCTTCCCGTTTACTGCTCCAACTCTGCAAGCCACAGGCGCCTCCTTTCTCTCTCCTTCTCCTGCCCACCCCCTTGTTCCCGCTGCTCTTCGCATAGCTCCCCC
>NW_024870468.1:166536-175341 GCF_013358625.1 Macadamia integrifolia | reverse complement strand
CCCCCCCCCCCTCCCACCGCCTCCGCTATCCCCTTCCCACCCCGGCCATCCATCGCAACCTGCCCTCTTCAACCACGACCCCAGCATCATTCATGAACAAGGGCTAGAAGTAGTAAGTTCAGATCCAGCTATAGAGTTCACAAATCGTTTCAATCGCAGTCTCAGCTCTCAAACGACCATCAACCGCTAACAAAAATAAATGACATAAACATGACAAATCAATCCAAAAAGTTCAGTAATCAAAATCATTGGTTGGAAACTAACTCAAAGAGCCACATAATCTATAAAGTTCATAGCAAACAAAATTCCTGAAAATTTACAAAATTTAAGTTCAAAGAAACCATAGGGAAACCCAAAACAAATTCCATTTCTTCCGAATTTTCAAACCTCCCCACCATCAAAAACAAACTCAAATTAATTTTAACCAAAACCCCAATAACCAAAACCTGAATTAGAAAAGAAAAAATGAATGAACAGAAAACCACAACTGCATTTTACCTACGTTTCAAACGTAGCATCGCACATTGTCTTTAGTTGCTTGGCTACTTTCTTATCTTCGTCATAGCGAAAGGAAACGAACGAATTGCCGAGAGACTCAGAGAGTGTAGGAGCTTTTAACTCTTAAGTAGTTATGTTTTGAACCAAATGACTTATATACCCTCATTTAAATCTGTTATCCTTTCAATGTCCACTTCTTGGCGGCAAGCTTTCAGAATTTCTGTGTATTTGTTTGAAATTGGTGGGAATTCCACTGGAGTCCTGGACTAACAAGAACAAGTTACAGAGAGACCTGGGCTTCTAAAGGCAGGAGGAGAACGTAAACCCATCATCGGAGGAGCTCGGATTGACATTCGTAGTTGTGAAGATGAAAGAAGGAATTGCAGATTTAATTCTGGAATTCGAAACCCTCTTGGTTAATCCCAACAAGGAGGGAGGTAGTAGTCGCCGAGGCAGGTGGAATCTCATATTCTCCGCGCGGCGGTCGTCGGAATGGTTGAACATTCCAAGGGGAAGAAGAGAGGAAACAAAAGAAGAAGTCTTCCGGGCGGTGAACAGAGGTGCTCATGCTATAAGAGTGTAGGGAAATTATTTGTCAAAATATTGAGAGAACAAACCTAAGTGTCACCTTTGTATAGGAAAACTTTCAATATATCATCTAGACTTGTAATAGAAATTATTACAAAATTGGTGAGCTGGATCATATCACTTGGCACTGTCCTTAAGATCGTAGATGCCCCTAAGGTGCAATCGGGACCGGGAATATTACAAATCATCCTCCAAGATAAAACAGCCCAATGGTTCCCCAATAATCGTGCACTCGACTACTGGACTCATTCGAATGCTATAGGGCTATGCTTAGACTAAAAACAAAACACACTTACAAATATGACTTTTAAAATAAAAACGAATAACAATAGAGTGCAACATATCTACGGATGACACAAAACTCAAAAGAGACTAAACTTCTATTCTTAAGGCTAAAGCCTTCTCACCTCTATGCATAAAACATTAGAGTGAGAATTAAGGGACTTTAAGATGATGAATTAAGAAGATATTTTATTATAAGGAGACTTTAAAACTAAAACAAAACTAAGACTACATAAATCTTTTAGTGACTTAAGAGATAATAAACCTTAAAGAAGAGAATAAAATATCTCCAAAACTGAATTGACAAGAAAATGACAAGGTATAAAACTTGTGAAAATTATTTTGTATTTAAAAAACGATTAAAAGTTATTTTGAATCTTCAATTGTTTTAAATACTTGTTTTAAAACCAAAAGAGAGGTTACAAAGAACGAAGAAAATTGGTTTCAAATAGGCAATTAATGGTGGTACAAGTAAGCGCGACTGGACAGAAAGGGAAAAAAATTGGAAACGATGCCCAAAAACTCTATACATCTGTAGAATTCAACAGAAAAGAAAAATGGCATAGAGAGAGAGAGGAGGTTGGAACTTACCTTTGCATAGAGACCAGAGAGAAGATGTGGTTGTTGTACAGTTTTCTTGTATATATGTTACAACTATATGTTCCATGTTTGTAGTGGTAAGTTGTAACTGCAATAGCCTTTAAATATGTGGACTTGGAGGTGGAAAAGTAGGAAAGCATTGAAGTTCTGATGTGGAGCAGTCAATAGAGGTGCAGCGCATGGGATCACTAATCTCTTAATCAATCATGTGGGGATATGTATGGCTGGGTTACTATTTCAGCATTGGCCTTTTATTTGGAAGAATAAGGGATTAGAGATAACGTATAACTGTGTTACCATTTTAATATGCTATTAGTTTCTTTAAGAGTTTTATTTTTATATTATGTCCTTATTAGATGTTTCCTATTCAGGCCCGAGAGTTTATTAAATAAGTTGTATGAGAATGTATCAGGGAGAAAGGATGGAATAAAGATTGCAGATGTTCTTCTTCAGTATTTAGCTTACGTCCGACTTGAACGATATCGAGTCCACTTCATCTTCCGTTCTACATCAACTGGTATCAGAGCTCGTGCATGATCTTGGTATGGCAGATGGTCAGCGAAACGAAGGCTTACCTCAAGGTGGTGATCGTGAAGATCTTCAGCAACCACTCTTGAAGGGAGAATTCCTGTGTACGTTGAGAGAGTTTCGGACATCATTGATGGAAGAGATTCGAACACTCCTCGTTGAGTCTGCATCGGAAGGACGGACTCGCACAGAGTACGACATCCCCCTTTCCCTTGTCACATTCCGCCAGGACCAGCGAGGAGGCCACCCACCGTCAATGAGGACCTTAGTGACCCTAATTCCAGCTCTGATGAAGACCCCCATAACATTCCAAATGTGGTTTGGAATGTTGGAAGTCGTCGACCCCACCACCCCCGTCGTTACCGACAAGAGCGTGCTCAACCCCCAACTAGAAATGAAGACTTCCGTATCAAGGCTGATATTCCCACCTTCTATGGCAGCATTGATATTGAAGGATTTTATGACTGGGAATATGAGGTGGAACAATTCTTTAACCTCATGGACGTGGTAGAGGATCGTCAAGTAAAATTGGTGGTGTATAAATTGAAAGGAGGTGCGGCAGCATGGTGGAATCAATTGCAGAACTCCAGGATAGGACAAGGAAAATTCCCCATTCAATCATGGCAACGAATGAGGCAGCTCATGCGAAAGAGATTCCTCCCACCAAACCATCGACAACTAATGTACCAGCAATTACAAAACTGTGTACAAGGCACCAGGACTGTCACTGAGTACACCAACGAGTTCCTCCGATTGCAAACTTGTTGCAATTCGAAAGAGACTGAAGACCAGCAAGTTGCACGTTACATCAATGGGCTGAGGTACGTGGTCCAGGATCGTATGGCTTTGCAAACAGTTTGGAGCGTTGACGAGGCACAGAGCCTGGCTTTATGGGTTGAGAGGACACTAAGCCGACCATCCACTAGGGGAAGTCGTTATGACATGGACAAAGGAAAACAGCCTATGTCTGAGTCAGGGAAGACGTCAGCACCTATGCAACGGCAGCCAGTAGCGCCTGAGGGTCGGGTTCCAGCCAAAGGGGGTGAAGTGAGTAGGCCAACCCTCAAACCCACCTCTGCTCCAGCACCATCAAAAGGTCCTTATGGACGTGCTGAACCCCTCAAGTGCTATCGTTGCGGAGAGCCTGGCCATCGCTCTAATGCCTGCCCTCAACGACGATCCGTGAACATGGTTGAAGGAATCATGTCCGATGACTCTGATTTAGATGGAGCAGACTTCGAGATGGCAGAAGAAGAGGGAGAAGGAGTCTCTTGCATCATTCGCCGACTCCTGCTCTCACCCAAGCCAGCTGAACTGACCCAACATCATATGATTTTTCATACCCACTATTCAGTAAAATCAAGGGTGTGCAACGTCATAGTGGACAATGGTAGTAGTGAGAACATAGTTTCTCTTGCTTTGGTCAACCATCTGAAGTTGACAACAGAACCTCATTCTTCACCTTACAAGATTGGTTGGATCAAGAGCAGATCGGCAATCAAAGTGTCCCTTGTGTGCAAGGTTCCTATTTATTTGGCAAAAGCTACAAGGAAGATGTGCTTTGCGACGTGGTCGATATGGACGCATGCCATATTTTATTAGGCCGTCCTTGGCAATTTGATGTGGATGCCAAACACTTGGGTAGAAAGAACATTTATGTGATTAAATGGTGTGGATACAAAATTGCTTTACATCCTAAACCACCCTTAGAGACTCGGTCTAGAGAAGGCCAGGAAAATGACAAGGCACTAGTTTCCTTGACAATCTCTGAACCAATATTTCACAAAGATATGAAGGAGGCTGGGGAGTGCTACGCCTTGATATTTAAAGGAGACCACACCACTAATAACCAGATTCCTGAGTCGATCCAAAGGCTGTTGTGCGAGTTCAAGGATCTCTTTTCAGAAGAGTTACTAACGAACTACCCCCGCTAAGAGACATCCAACATCACATCGATTTGGTGCCTGGAGCAAGTTTGCCAAATCTTCCCCATTACCGTATGAACCCTCAGGAATCTGAGATTCTTCAAGAGAAGGTAGAAGGGTTATTGAAGAAGGGACATATACGGGAAAGCATGAGTCCATGCGCAGTTCCTGCACTGCTTGCTCCAAAAAAAGATGGTAGTTGGAGAATGTGTGTGGATAGCCGCGCCATCAACAAAATCACTGTTCGGTACCGATTTCCCATACCCCGAGTTGACGACATGTTGGATCAGCTAGAAGGTGCTCAGGTGTTCTCCAAAATTGATCTCCGAAGTGGGTACCACCAGATCTGAGTTCGACCAGGTGACGAGTGGAAGACCGCTTTTAAGACAAAAGAAGGGCTTTATGAATGGCTCGGAAAGCCATTCGGGCTTTCCAATGCACCAAGCACGTTTATGCGGCTCATGAATCAGGTACTTAAACCATTTATTGGGAAGTTCGTAGTTGTTTATTTTGATGAAATTTTTGGTTTACAGCAGAAGCACTAACGACCATGTAAAACATTTAAAAGAAGTGCTAACAGTACTGAGGGATAATCACTTGTATGCTAATTCAAAGAAGTGCACTTTCCTGGAAACCCGTTTACTGTTCTTGGGTTTTATCGTTAGTGGCAGCGGTATTCAAGTCGATGAAGAAAAGGTCCGCGCAGTAAGGGATTGGCCAACACCAGTCTCCGTTAGAGACGTGCGCAGCTTCCTTGGCCTTGCTTCCTTTTATCGTCGCTTTATTCGCAACTTCAGCAGTGTCATTGCCCCCATCAATGGATGTCTAAAAAAAGAAATTTTCAATGGAACGATGAATGCGAATGGAGTTTTGTCGATATTAAAGTGAAGTTGACAACCGCCCCAGTGCTTGCACTACCAAACTTTGGGAAGGTGTTCGAGATTGAATGTGATGCATGTGGTGTAGGCATCGGCGGTGTCCTCTCCCAAGAAAGGCGACCGGTGGCATACTATAGTGAGAAGCTCAATGATACAAGACAAAAATGGAGCACCTATGAGCAGGAATTATATGTTGTGATTCAGTCCCTCAAGACATGGGAGCATTATTTGCTGCCCAAAGAATTCATAGTCTACACGGACCATGAGAGTTTGAAATACTTTCAAACTCAAAAGCACCTACATAGGATGCATGCCCAATGGGCCTCCTACCTAGCAAAGTTTACCTACACTATTAAACACAAATCTGGTGCCTCCAATCGAGTGGCCGATGCCCTGAGTCGCCCAGCAAAATTGTTAGTTACGATGACGACTGAAGTGGTAGGTTTTGATTACCTCAAGGAATTGTATGAAGAGGATGATGACTTCAGTGACATATGGGAGAAGTGCACCTCAAGGCAACCCATAACCGAATATCATATTCATGATGGTTTCTTGTTCAAAGGGAACCGATTGTGCATCCCTATGAGTTCGTTGCGCGAAAAGCTAATTCGAGACTTGCACAGAGGTGGCCTTAGTGGCCACATGGGGCGCGATAAGACCATTGCTAGCATGGAAGAGCGCTATTACTGGCCATGCTTGAAGCGGGATGTGGGAAACCTGGTTCGAAAATGTGATGTGTGTCAAGTAGCAAAGGGACAAACACAGAATACTGGTTTATACTTGCCCCTCCCTATTCCAGATGCAATTTGGGAGGACTTGTCCATGGACTTTGTGCTCGAACTTCCTCGAACTCAGCAAGGACTTGATTCTATTCTAGTCGTTGTCGACAGGTACTCAAAAATGGCTCATTTCATACCATGTCGTAAGACATCGGATGCATCAAACGTGGCTAAACTGTTCTTTCAAGAGATCGTACGCCTACATGGCGTGCCGAAATCAATCACTTCTGATCGCGAATCGAAGTTTCTTACCCATTTTTGGGTTACCTTATGGAAGGGGTTTGACACTAGCCTCAACTATAGTAGCACTGCACATCCACAAACGGATGGACAAATGGAGGTCATGAATCGCACCTTGGGGAATTTAATTCGAAGTATTTGTGGAGATCGACCCAAGCAATGGGACCATGCACTTGCGCAGGCAGAGTTCGCCTACAATAGTGCAGAATACCGCTCCATTGGGCGCTCTCCATTCTCAGTTATGTATCAAAAGGTACCCCAACACGCACTTGACCTGCTACCGTTCCATCGAGTGCCACACACAAGTATGGCAGCTAAGAATATGGCTGAGAACATACAAACCATTCAGGCCGATGTCAAACGTAGACTGGAAGCGTCCAATGCCAAGTACAAGGCCGTGGCTGACAAGCATCGTCGACACAAGGTGTTCGAGGTTGGGGACATGGTGATGGTGTTCCTACGCAAGGAAAGGGTTCCAGCTGGTACATACAATAAGCTGAAACCGAAGAAGTATGGTCCATTTCAAATCCTTCGGAAAATCAACGATAATGCATATGTTGTAGATCTGCCGACGGATTGGACGATGTCCCGTACCTTCAATGTCGCGGACTTGCATGATTATCACTCTCCTGGTGACCCACTCTACCCTGATGTCGACTCGAGGACGAGACTTTCTTTAGGTGAGAGGGAATGATGTGGAGCAGTCAATAGAGGTGCAGCGCATGGGATCACTAATCTCTTAATCAATCATGTGGGGATATGTATGGTTGGGTTACTATTTCAGTATTGGCCTTTTATTTGGAAGAATAAGGGATTAGAGATAACGTCTGACTGTGTTACCATTTTAATATTCTATTAGTTTCTTTAAGAGTTTTATTTATATCTTCTGTCCTTATTAGATGTTTCCTATTCAGCCCCGAGAGTTTATTAAATAAGTTGTATGAGAATGTATCAGGGAGAAAGGATGGAATAAAGATTGCAGACGTTCTTCTTCATTATTTAGCTTACGTCCGACTTGAACGATATCGAGTCCACTTCGTCTTCCGTTCTACATCAAGCTGCAATGCCTAGCATTGCTCTATATTTTGCTACTCTTGTTTTTTTGTCATTTACAATTGCCTGTGAGATTAATCATGGATGTGTTCATGCATTGAAGGATGAAGAAAACAACAAATCATCTGTCAAGACTGTCAAGGTTGCAACTACATATGAACCAATTATATATTTGTTTTAAAATTTGGAATTTAGAATTTGAAGGTTTATAAACTGGTAATTCTTGTGAAATTTTTGGCAGAGTGAAGATGGCAGCGTAATTGATTGCGTTGATATATACAAGCAACCTGCTTTTGATCATCCTTTGCTTAGGAACCACACAATACAGGTTTTCCTCTTTGTTTGATATAATGACATGCTCTCAAGCTGTTACATACATTGATCTCAAAATTACAAACTTCTTCAATAGGCCACAAGATACATTTTCAGAGCAATAGTCCATTTGCTGTCTATTGTGACTAAAATTCTTTTCTGACTCAACAGATGAGACCCACAGCATATCCAGATGGGATAAATATGAATACGCCTGCAATCAATATAACAAAAGTTATATGCCCAGAAGGAACAATCCCCATTCTAAGAACTCAACCATTTGAAACAAAACTCGGTCGAAAGTCTCTCAACTTCGAACATCCTCAAGTTTCTGGGCATGAGGTAACTATTGAAATCATTTCTTCTATCCCCCTTTTTATATATATATATATATATATTCTCAGTTAATATTTGTGATTCAACCAAGTAACACAATTTATTCTCCTCTTCTTTTGATGTGTATATATGGACTAGCATGCAGTAGTTTATCTGACAGGAAAGTACCTTGGAGCACATGCTAGCATAAATGTATGGCAACCAAATGTGAGGACTCCTGCTCCTGCTCCTGAATTCAGCCTGTCTCAAATCTGGGTTATTTCTGATAACTCACAAAATAGGGCCACTGCTGAAGCTGGGTGGATGGTAAACTTCCTTTTCTTTACAATATGCATTTGATTGACTAATTGCCTTTGCTGGAAAGTCACTTATGCATTTCTATGCAGTGAAATATTTGCATTTGATTTAGTAATCTTTAATTAATATCCATTATAGGATCAAATCTATGATTGACTAATTGCCTTTGCTGTCACAGGTTTTTCCAGCTTTTTTTAAAGATAGCCAGACACGGTTCTTCTTGTATTGGACCGATGATAACTACCAGCAAACTGGTTGCTACAATCTGAACTGCCCTGGTTTTGTTCAAACAAACAAACACTTCGCTCTTGGTTCCGTCATAAAACCAGTCTCAACGTACAAAGAAAAGCATTTGATATATCTATTACCATATACAAGGTAACATGCATCTTACATTTGTTTGCACAGACACCACCATAAGGAATCAAGTCCTTATGCTAAATTAAACAATGATAACACTAGTAAAATGTTTCAGGACAGAGCAAATGG
>NW_024870468.1:150904-166156 GCF_013358625.1 Macadamia integrifolia | reverse complement strand
TTCTATCACATTATATATATATATATATATATATATGGTTCTGTTCTTTTAGTAAATCTGGAGCCTTTTCTACCAAAACTGTTGTTAAGTGGTTGATTCAAAATCAAGAGAACCCGACTGTTGGGGAGTGTTTTGAGAAGATTTGGAAATTTATATGGCATCTGCGAATTCATCTAAACTTTAAAAATTTTGTGTGGAAACTTTTCT
The DNA here is from genome assembly GCF_013358625.1 of Macadamia integrifolia. Lineage (NCBI taxonomy): Eukaryota > Viridiplantae > Streptophyta > Magnoliopsida > Proteales > Proteaceae > Macadamia > Macadamia integrifolia. The sequence goes on along the minus strand of NW_024870468.1, from coordinate 165,949 downwards.
TAGATGCTTTATGTGTTAAAAGAGTAAATTAGGCAATGCCCAGCACATTTGATGAGCAAAAAGTCAATGTTCACCAGTGGCAGTTATCTACTTCCCTCCCTATTAGGATTGTGGGTTTGGGTTTTCTTAGTCCTATTAGGACTGTGGGTTTGGGTATTCATAGCGTGAGTTTTCCTAGCTCTATTAAGACTTAATAAAGTTAAAATTTAGCAATTAATAATAGTTTTATATCTGTTCTATTTTGTTCCTTCCTATTCCTAGTAGGACTTGTAATAGTTATTCTATTTAATGAATGAGGAGGGTAGCCCCATAATAATTTTTTTTTTTATGAAAATAAAAGACTTCATTAATTAAGGAAGATAAGATAGAACATTATTTTCAGGGTGAACAATGTTAATGTAGAGCATATTGCTCATAGCCCTTCTGGCTAATTTGTGCATGATGAGGACTAAATCGTTGTTGCGCCTGAGCCAAAATTAGCTTTAAACAAAATATTATGGACATCAAGCAGTGGTGGTAATGAGATTTAGGGCCACAATTTAGTGGTCTTCTCAGAAAATAGATCTTCTATCTCCTTAGAATCATTTCAGATCTCTTCTATTATCCATCCTACATCTGATGCCTGTTTCATCCCACAGTCCCGAGCGTTTACCTCCAAATCTTGTCATGTTATCATATAATTAACACATAATGAGACTCACTTTCCTTCGTTAATAATGCAAGTAGCCCATCTAGCAATATTTTTCCTAGGGTCAGTGACTGCTAAGCATATCAGTATTATTGGCGTATTGCTCGGAATTAACCAGTATGGATGTTCTTATTATGGTTAATAGGTAATATGGTTACCTTTCCTAAGTGAGAGATCTACTCATGTACTTGTTTTAAAACCAAAAAAATATTCGGCTTTATCTTGGTGAAGGTAACCCAATTTCGAAGTGAACATGGAAAGTAGCCAGTGATGATGGAAGTGCTAAAAAAAATTATTTAAATCATCAACAACAACATTCATGGAATTAAACAAGTGTGTTATAAGGGATTGAAAAGAAGATGCATATAGGAATTCAGTTCTTAGCCCCAAAGGGCCAACCGCCCGCGCATATCCTTTTGGTAAATTCGCAGGAGATGAAGATTTGCCATAAAGACTCGTTTTGGTTGTGGCATAAACCACAATTTTGATCCATTTCAATCGATATACCCACAATATCTTTTCAAGGTAATCCATTATGAGCAATTCTCTAGAAGAAAAGCTTAAATTTTGGGTGGATTTGGAGTTTCTAGAAGAATCGCCACCAATTAAGGATGTGAATTTGAAATCGAAACCGTTTACCGAAATCAAACCGAACCATTTACACCGAAATCGTAAAACCGTTTAGTAAATGGTTCGGTTTTGGTTTCAAGTTTCAGGCCGATTAGCTAAACATGTCGAAATTGAACCGAGCCATTTAACCCGTTGGTTTCAAACCGAATTGAAAACGTGAAATCAAACCGTTTAAACCATCAAAACCAATCCGATTAACCTGTTCAACAATTAAATAAGGTAGGAGCAAAATCAATATATCATTTCCAAAAGATAAAAACCCTAAAGTAAAAACGATTGGGACTTTGAAGCTTTTGTATGCTTGCGTGATTGGATGTATGATGCGACTTTTGGAGGTAATATTTTTTCTCTTAACCTTGTATGAAATTCTTTGGATATTAGTTTCATATTCTAAGTAATCGTTTTCTTCCTTTATATAGCTGAGACAGATGAAGAGAAATTATTTGAAGCCTTGGAAGATATGTTTTCAGAGCCTTCTACTCCTACTTTAGCATTCATCCACCACTACTACCGGTGTTCATTAGTATTTAGAAGTTTTGTTTGCATTTTACTTTCTCAATGTAATATTTTCTTTTACTTAGTTGTTTGGTTGTTTTAACAAAACATAATGGTTTGCATTTGATTGAATCGTTTATCACCAAAAGCAAATTTTAGTAAACATGCGAATAAATTAGTAAACCAATTGCTAACCGTTTAGAAATAGTATGGAATAAACCAAAATCGAAATTGTTCAAAACAGTGAAACCGAAACCGTTTAAAAACCATGGAACCAAAATTGGTTACTAAATGGTTGCGGTTTCAGAAAATGCAACTATTTAGTAAATGGTGCGGTTTTGGTTTCAACCAGATAAATGTGAATCGAACCAAACTGCACCATTTAAACTGAAACCGAACCGATTAACACCCTTACCACCAATGAGAGCAAAGAGATAAGCAGATGCACCTGTTTAAGTTTCCAACTAGGTTAGTAGACGTAGTACATGATTTTTTTTTTTAAATGGCAACCAATTTGGTGGTGACTACCTCTTTTTTCGTAAGGTGGCACCACCAAAAGTTATTATCAAATGACATTTGAACTTTTAAGATATTATTGGCAATTGGGAGAGGAATCATCGAAGATAAAAATCTAGTATTCCATTAATTTCTACAGATAAAATCACAAATCTGAGTTAAAGGGGGAGGTATCAAACCTGTCAGCCCCATAATAATTGATTGGGACTCCATCGCTCCACAATCATAGGTTTGCCCCACTCTTTTCTTTCTTCTCTTCTCTTTACAGTAAGCTAAAATCAGGAAAAAAAAAAAAAAGAGCAAATGAATATGAGAGGTAATAGAATATTTAGAATGACCCTCCAAGTGTCTAGGATGTCCTCTATTTATAGAAGAGAGATGCTACTTTAAAATACCTGTCCAAAGGAGACCAAAAACTCTCTCAAAGAGAGTGGACTTCTTTCCAACATCTAAAGCATTTTGATAGCACAAAACAAAAAATTGCCAATGTTGGCAATGCATTCGACGACGCTCATGTAATGCTAGAAAAACCTCATTAAACATTGGGTAAAATGTAAGGTTTGTTGGTAAGGTTCTTGATACACCCCGACATTGTACACGCTCTGATTGATGTTGGAAAATACCTATCCAATATCAGGAAAAAATATTGGATTTAAGTCCGATTCAAAGCAAAAAGAAATTTCACAGAGACCAAGATCTTGCCACGGTGCGCATGTTAAACAAACCCTGAACCATAGGAGATAAAGAGACTAAGAGAGCATAGGAAATTTTTCAAATTTTTCTTCCAAAGAACTGTACCCTTGTAATTCCCAGTATTCAACCACACTCTACTCTTTCATAAGCAGCATAAGACTAAACAATTCCCACTATTTTTTCAGAAAAATTAAAAGAAGTCAAAAGTTCAGAACCTTTGTGGAAGATAAAAACTAGTAAATCCAAAAACAGGTATTTTGAAACTTATTTAACTTTCTTAAAAGTCATTTAATACCACATAAACAAAGATAGGGGTGAGGTTCCCTGCACTAAGAGTGCACTCTGAAACATCACACAAGGAAGAATTTTCACCTTTCATGAGGGGCAGTGCTATCATTTCAATCCCCTCTCCCTCCCCTTCCCCTCTCTCTCTCATAGGGGTCACATAGCCACACCACCTTTCAGGCTTCTTTTTCCTTAAGAGAAAAAGACCACAAATTATCAACAGAAACATCAGATGCAACATAGGTTTTAGCATAAAGGACTTCAAATACAGTCAGTGCCAGCACTGACTAAAATCAAGGGCTTCATTGATTATTTTAATTTTAATCAAGGAGCTTAAAAGGCAGTTTTTCCCTTCAAATATGTCAACTGCTACAACCCATACAAATGCTTTCCTTGTGGCAACACTTTGTCAACAATCTAAACATTTAAAAATAAAAACCATACACCTTTCTTAATGGTGTTTTTAGAAGTAATATTTACAATTAAATAATAATATATCATCATATCAGAAACGATTAAAACTATCAAGCACCTAAACAAGGACTGATAGACGATCAGACACAATCAAGTTGGATCAGCTAAAAATATTTTTATGGTTGTTTGATTCACCATTGCATCGAGGGAATTAAGATGAAGATACAACAACAGAGTAACTTAAAACTAAACTGTAGTATATTGCTGCCTCTCTTTCTGTATGGATCGGAAAATTCGTGCTGCAGACTCAGTTGCAGATCTGGGGTTGTGTGGCACAACCCTGATCACCCGGGTCTGCTGATCACTGCCATGGTCCTGAGGATTGCCATCCGGAACCTGCACAGCTGAAGCCATAGCAAAAAGTGGGAGAGGATCACTTCCTTCAGCTACATGATCTGGCCCTCCTTGTGTCCTCTGACATGGACTGCTTCCCGTACTCCCTTGTAGTTCACTATCTTTTGATGTCTTAAACCTCCAAACACCATTAGCAACAGCTTCACTCTTCTGGTTTGAATAGTTGCATGAGCTTTCTTGGTGCATGTTGAATTTTGCCTCCCCTGTTGATAATTGTTCTGCTAGCCCATGTGGCCGTGGACCAGCCAACAGGCTTGCCTGATCAACAGCTGAGGCAGATGTAACCGGGCTCATGACTGGGATGCCATATGGAGTGAAGTACGGTGGACCAACTGGAGGAGCACCAGGAAGAACACCTATGCCATGTTGGTGAGTAGCCATAACTCCGTATGCAGGATTCATGAAGTCCCCTGCCACAGGAGGAAGGCTAAAAGGCCCACAACCTCCATAAATAGGAGCCATATATCCAGCAGTAGGTGGACAAGGCCCTGTATATGGCTTGTAGAGAAGTCCTTCCGAAGGAGAGAGAATGGGAACCAACCATTGATTCCCTGGAGGTGGATGGAAACACCAAGGACCCATTTTATTATCAGTAACAACAGGTGCTGCAGGTGGATTTCCAGGATAAAGGCCACAGCTTGAATGTTGACTAACAAGTGGGTTCATACCATTGTTTGGAGCAGGAAGAGTGGGCTTCGCAACTGCATTCTCAGCTGCACATTCAATACTCTGGTTTGGCTTTTGAGAATCATCTTTCTGCTTAACATTCTGTTGCAGTGGTTTCAGAACATACTCAGCTGGCAGCTTCTTCATAGGAGATACCTTCAAAGAAGGTTTAGCCAGATAATGATTATTTTCAACCAACAGTTGCGGTGAACCAGCAAACAATCTCTGAACCTGCTTGAATATCATGTATGCAAACTTAAGATTCTTCTAGACTAACCTAAACCAGATTATGAATTTAAATTATACGTGTCATAATACGGAAAAGGCAATAACTTATGTGGGTCAATAACAGTGTACCTTAATCAATCTATGCAACTCAAATACTTGAACAGCAAACAACCTTTGTTGACTGAAAGTGGTAGGAGAAATGTTAGAAAAAACTAAATGGATGATAAACAGGTAATTGAAACAAAAGCAACTGCAATTCAAGGGCAAGAGGTAGATTCTACACATACAGGTAATCTTTGTCAGATATTCACGCTTTGAAGCACAACAGATTCATAAATCTCAAAGTCAGACACCATACAAAAACAAAAAAAACAAGAGAGAGAAAGAGGGAAATAAAACATAATCTTCTTCCGCAGATGCATGTTCAAGTTCAACTAGAAAATTGATAGTATAGCACCATATTAACCCAACCGGACCTCTGAAATACAACCAAAAAAAAAAGGGGGGGGGGGGGATGGAATCTTAGGGTTAGATTCACTTACATGATATGAACAAACTTTCAGCAAGAACATCCAAAACCAGGGGTGCCACCAGCCACTAAAACACCCAAAATTTGTTTAGAAAAAAAAAAAAATCAATAATGAAATAATAGGTTAGGTTTATGTCCAGCATGTATATAAGGATTGAATCTCACAGAAAAAAACTTAAGAAGTGAAGAACAGGGGCTGTACTTGATAACACAGGGAAGAAAAAGAAGAAGAATAAGAGAAGGGAAAGAGGATCAGATCAACCACAGTACCACCTGACCTGATCCCCATCAGAATCCCACCGAGGTTGCTGCAATCTCCCACAGCAGTTCTGTTTCTCACAGCACCATTGAAGCAAAGATCAATTCATTCATCATAAAATCGCAGGGGAGCTCTTAGGCTCTTAGAACTCATAGATGTGTTGAGTAACCCGTAAGGAAATTAAAAAAAGCAATTAAAAAAGAACACCGTGGGCTACTTATGGCCTGGTTCCCTCCTTCCTTCGATGATAGGTTTGAAACCTATCTGCATCACCAAGACTTGATTCAGTGGTCTAACCCAGGAGGTAGGGACATTACTAAGCTATTCTGATAGATTTTATGGGTACACCAACTGTGATATATATATCATAACCTTACCTCAACCAACATGAAGAAAATCTCTTCAGGTGCTCGATCAGTTTCTAGAACAGTTAATGGGCATCAGAAATAGATATAGCCAATTACACAGGTGGGGTTTCACATAATGCATCACTCAAAAGAAGAAAGCAAGGGATCCATTTATCTACACTTAATTGCTTCAATTTCTCATATACAAACCACATAAGCAGATACAGCATCAATCTCTGGGAGTGAATTTGATGTGTACAGACAAGGAAAATTATAATTTTTTCATTAACTATTTTACAAAAATAAATGATAAAATACAACATCTCGCGATAAGGTGAGAATGCCCTGCAACAATATTAGCATTAAGACAAGATCATCAATGAACCACATAGAACTGTAGCTAAAATGACTAGCTATGTGGCTAGATGACTAGGCTACCCATTAGCAACACTAATATAAAGATTCACCCCCCCTATTTTAGACCAAATCATCCCATTTATCTTGAGAATAAATATCCATCTCCATCCAAGATATAAGATGCTAAAGCAATTTCTGATGCCCATTCTGAACATGTCAAAATTTCTTCATTGCTCTCAATTGCAAAGGACTCCTGCAATGGCCGAGGACAAAAATATTGTCCAATATGACATGGTTGTGTGGTCAGATGACACATAAGAAAGACAATGGCATATGACCCTAAATCCTTTCCCCCCAGCATGCTGCCCGACAAGAACCTGTATAAGTTTGAATGCGATGATAAATGTAAGTCACAACAATAACCATGTATCTCACAACAATAACCATGTATCTCCCCTAAATGCAGACTTGTTTAATTTCTAACCAAAAATGAAAAATGGGAGAAAGAATCAAAGAAATGAGGTGAAGGAGACAGCATATGATTCTTTATACCTTCTTAGCTAAAGAATCTTAACTAGAACTAATCTAAGAAGACAAAATGATTGGTCTCTCCCACAAAAGCTAGAAGAGGCCCAACAAAAACTGAATCTAACGCAAACAGTTGAAAATTAGAAGAAACATAACCCGGTGAAAACATTAAATCATTTGCAGAATGACTGCTAGCTTGTCACAATATTTAGACTTTATAGCCAGGTTTCATAACCCAGATCATCAATGCCAGCCATGAGGCAGGTTGAGATAATTCAGCATACAGCAATACATATAGGGTTGGGCATGCCGCTAGCTTTCCTGGAGCTAGCGGATCAACCAATGGTGGGGCTGGGATGCAAGGGTATGGGGGTCATTTCCAAATGGGAGGGGGAGAGAATGACACAGACTGGGAACCCAGAAACATGCCCAGTTTTTTCCCTTAAAATAAATAATATGTTAAGAATGAAATAGAGGTAACATTAATGCCATCTCCTCGATCCCATTTCTCCTCCATCTCTGAAATTTCCTTCCCATAACAACGGTGATGACTCTCCTCCCTCAGCAAAGGCTCCCCCCTATGGCAGTATCTACTGGGTCTACTTACAAAACCAGATAGGGGCATAGAATGGTTAGTTTTCCAGTTCATACAGTGAGCTCAAGCTTCAAAATATTGTTTTTTAAACTTGTAACCGGAAATCCTATCCTTCCTCAACAGTCATCAGATCTATCCACTATCAGTGAAGTAGGCTTCCTCATTTCAGCCATGGAGTCATGTAGAAGAGGGAAAACATTATCAGAAGGCCTCTGTATGTTAGTGTAGAGTATTTTGGAAGTAAAAAAAAAAATTCTAACAAATATAGAGCAACTGAACCCCCAGATTTGCATGGACGAAAGCAGTCTCCTTTATGATTGCATGTGATTGGGGAATAGACTCTTTCATTAACACTTAATATACAACCGTATGGATGATAATTATGAGGTTTCATGGCCACTTTTACCCTCTCACTACGACTTCAACTGATGAGGACATCACTCAAGGAATTAGGACTTACCAAAGGAGACAAACATATGCAATCACATGTCACTTCATTATGGCTAGATGACCAGCATTATGTGTAGTTTTTTTTTTTTTTTTCCTTTTGGCGGGCCAGACTATCTAATTTTGTTGTTGTGTGATGTTGTTATTATGTTTTCGTTATATAGTTAGTTGTCTTAGGAAATAGCAGTTAGAGGTTTAATATACAGTTACATGGGTAGTTATTTTAGGAAATAACTGTTTTCTTTTGTTGTGTAATGTTATGAGGCCCTTTGTACTCATATCCCTCCAAGTAGCATTTTACTTTGTATTTTCCAACATTCATGTGTTGGCACGCACCCTCCCATAGTCCTGGATTTTGAAAACTTCATTGTGCCCCTTAGCCAACTCCATTCAGGCTGAAACATGGCACACAAGCAGGAAACGTTGGGCTATACCAGTCCACAAAATTTCAACCCCATCCATCATGCCACATAGCATATACTTCTCCTGTCCAAATATTCCTTTTGGAAGAGCAATGAAGGAAAACCGCCCCTTTTTTAATTAAGAAGGGAAAACTATTTGATTAAGAAATTATCTTTCTGGTCAACATCCATATTTCCATGGGATTCCTTCTATCATCGTTCATCCTGAATTCATTAACATATGCTGCAATTTTATCTGAGACCTCTATTTGAGACTCATAAGTGCATCAATATTTGCACTTTTATCTGTATTCCTTGTGAAGATTATTACTTACTACAGTTATGATATTGTTTCTGGCTTTCTGCTATGATATTTTGGATTGTGGTTTGCCATTTTCTACCACTTACTTTGTTCGTTGGCTGGATTAGACACGAAATTTTTTTCTCTACTTCTGCTGATGGTTGTTGTGCTTGAGTTCATATTGCTATCAAAACGAAGTTCTCTGTGCTCATAAGCATCTACAACTGTCATCTATATTCAAGATTAGAGCTGCTTTTAATATCTATTCTTGTTGTTCCAAGCTGGAACTTTCTTTTGACATGTGTATATATATATATATATATATACACACACACACTCCAGTTTAAGGGGGAGTGTTAAAAGTTACTCACAATAGGGGAGTAACCCTATCAAGACTCAAAAGTTATGTTGAGTGCTAGAGTTTAGGTTCAAGTCTAAGTTTAGTTATTGGTCTTAGTTTCCTTGTTAAAGTTTATTTTTGTTCTTAGTCTTGTACAAGGTTTACCAATTATTTGCTAATATAAATACATCATTAGCAGTCCATGATAGATAAGAGTAGATCCTCTCTCCCATTGCTCTCTTTTTTCTTTCCTCTCTCTTCACAATCGCAGGTACTGGTTTCAGGTCCTGGTTTCGTTACATCAGCTACTCTTTCTCCCTTTTTTCTCTTTTAAGAATTAATCATAAACTTACAATTCACATGTGATCATTGTTATTATGACACAAAATGTGCAAGCAACTAGTGCAGTTTAAGGAATATCAAATTCAATCAGATTAAGCCAGTAATATAGAAACAGACAAATCATAATAAACATAAACTAATGGCCGGTAGTGTTAGACTTGGTATATATAGTATATATTTGAAGCTAACAATTATGTAGACTTGGTATATATAGTATGGTGTGTCATTCCTTGATATTTCACTGCCATTCCAATGGGAATAAATGTAGGTATATAATTGAGAAGAGGTACTTACTTGACAATTTCTCTTCTTGCCTTCCAGAAACGCTTCTGTCCTATCACTCCAACAACATCATCAGGGGATATATCTAATCCTGAAATAGAGTCCAACATGGAGGTCTCCGAGACATCATCATTTCTATCCACCTCTCTCACTTGTAATGACCTATTTGAATTGTCTTCATGGCACTCACTCCCAAATTCAGCATGATCAGGACGTCGGCGGCAATTTCCAGGTGATACTCTGGAACAGGGTCCACTTCTCACCCTTGAAATATTTCCCTTTTCCAATCCGACGAATTCAACTGAAATCCCATCACCACAGACAGTGTTGTTTTGGAGCAAGCCAGCTCTGGATTTCTGTTGTACCCATCCCCCAGTATCATTGACCCTTCCAAAATCACCCAGTTGACTATTTTGATGTTCCGGATTTGCAGATCCACAAGCATCCTTTAAGGCATCAGCAACCTTTTCTCTAGTCCATTTGTGGGATGCAGGCATTTCTGTACACTCGCTATTCGTGAAAGACCCTTTCAGGTTGTCCTCAATGTGGTTTCTTACTGGTTGTCTTGACCTCATATCTGTGGTATCAGAACGTTTTGAGTGCTCATTGCAAACATTCTGAGGTGGGATTAACAGATAGCTACTTGTAGCTGCAGATTTCAGCAGATTATTCACTGGGTTAACCGTAGAATGACCCAGGTCAGTAGGGCAGAAGGGAGCGAGTCTTTCTCCATCCATGCTGGGAATATCCATATTAGGACAAGGAGCAACACCTGGGGGCACAAAGGTGGGAACCCTTACATCATCCTCATCTCCAAGTTGCTTTTGGCCAGAGTTCCTCGAGTTGGAGTAGTCATACGGATGGAAGGAATTGCATTCAGGAGTTGATGGCATGAACCCTGTAGCATTGGAAGTTTGATAATTTGCATTTTTCATGGATTTCCGCTCAAATACTGCCATCGATACATTTAAATTCACCCCATCAGAAGAGCAAGAATGAAGCTTCTCAGCAAAATGAACAGGTGTGGCAGAAGGAATTTGAAGAGGGGAAGGCACACTCCTTTCATGGCCTCCACCCTGTCATCAATCAAACTTGGAAATCAGAGATAACAGTCGGCAATAAAGCATAGAACCGCAAATTTTACTCAAATTTGAAAAACATCTAGGATATTCACATGAAGAATAGGTGAAAAAACTAAGGGAGGGAAACAAAGGGGAAAAACACAAACAAAGATGGCCACAGAACCATTCTCATGAGAGCCACAGGTAAAGAATGTTGCACCCTCAGAAAGGCTCAAAGTTCCAAAAGAACACAGAAATAATCCCCATTTATTTTCCCAAGATAGGCCTTCAAAGCAATAGCAAATCCAAAATTGACAGTTCATCATCACAAATCACTTAACTTATGGTACAAAACAGTGGAACATAAATTACATAGGGAAAAAAAAATAACATCACAGTAAAAAAGCGAAATCAAATGCTGCAAACAATTCAACAAACTCATAAAATAAAAATAAATAGCAACCATTCCTTCTGTCCTCGAAAATCATTATGAATAAAATGTGCATAAAATCAAGGACAACAAATTATACCCATAATGACTTCTAAAACAACAAAAAGTAGTAATCCAAAATTCCTATTTTCGTTCGAAAACCCCTGATAAACAGATGCCAACAGAAAATCCGAGATATGTTTAATCCCCAAGGTCTCACCTAAACCCAAACAGTCCGTATTTTTCTCTCAATGCTCTATTCATTAAGGAGCACACTAAACCCAACAGTTACCACAGCAGCCCGCAACTCAAACCAATCAAAACAATAAACAAAACCCATATCGCTCAAGTATGACTCATAAACAACTTCCCGTGCACACTTACACCAGCAAAAAAAGAATCGCAGAATGCACAAAAGTTCGAATAGAAGAACATGGTATTCTTAAATTAATACATAAACATCAATCGCAAACAATCAATAGAATAACTATTCACTCGGTGAAGTAATCTCAAAATAAATTCCTTCAATAACAATAAACAAAAAAAGAACCACATAAATTATCAAACCCACTTGAGTCGAGGACGTTGAAGGAACCAAGCTGCCAGCGTTGTGAGACGGCAGACGCGAATTGAACCTCTGAGAAGGTATACTTAGTTGTTCATAAAGGGCCATCTTGTTCCTCGGAGGTGCCCTTGGCCCCCCTTTCTCTTTATCATTAACATGGAGCCTCGGAAACAAAGGACTCATGATCTTCTCCTCATCTTTTCCCCCCTCCATCATCCTCCCTCCCTTTCAGGTCTTGCAACAAAAAACCCGACTACAGGAACCAATTTTTGGATCAAATTCACAAGAACATCCCATGCCCCAGATCTCCCACAGCTAAACCCACTAGCTGAAACCCAAAATCTCGCCGACCCAGATGGGAAAATCCATTTGTTTCACTGAATAGACGACAATTCTAAGAACACAATAACACGCACCAGCAAATGAAAGATCTTTTCGCCCAAAACCGAGCAGAATCCTAAAAGGGTAAAGCAACGATTATATAAAACAGGAGATAAAAGAGCTGCCGTACATCTCCAGTGATGAAATAGGAGAAAAAGATTTCGCAAAGATAGATTGGTAACGGGAAAATAGGGTCGAATTGGAACTCCGTAGAAGTAGACGATGACGATCATAGTCTGAGAGAAATATAAAAATCAAAAAACGAAAGGCGAACAAAAGGACATCATATTAGATGAGGAAAGACTCCGCGGAAAAAGTGTTGGGTTATGGTCCACTGGTTCTTGTGAAATTACCAAAATGGGTTTACTTCCAAATCTATTACCCAACTGGTAAGTCTGCGAAAATGAGTGAATGAGTGGTTTACAGGTTACCTCCGAGTCCAAGTCCAAGGGACTGTTTGCCCAAACACTGTTGGGTTTTTTTTTTTTTTTTTGGGTAAAGCCCAAACACAGCTGGTTAGCCTCATATACATAATCACATATGCATTTTAATAATAATAATTCTGTACTTCTGATGACCCAAGAAAAATCCATTAAAGATAATGGAGGATCTTCAATCTCTAGAAGAGTACAAAATTAAGAGTTATAACCTTTAACTAAGAGTATCGATCAGTCGGTTTGGTTTAGTTTGATTTGGGTTAAGTTGAATTGATTTTTGATTTGTTGCTAGACTAAGCTAAAAATGAGACTAATAAAAAAGTTTCCTTTTGATTCCCTTTTTTTTTTTTTTCCGGTAATTGGATCACTATCGGGTTTGGTCCATTTCAATTTAGGTTTAACATGTATTCATAAAGAAACGACAATAGAATTATTCTTGGTTGCGTGACTACTATGTCAGTGTGTGAACCAATAGGAGGACAAGCCAAGACATCTTGATAAGGCAATCTTTTCATGTCCAACTGTGTATGGACGTTGTGGGCATGACTATAGGTGATTCTTTATCCTTCAATGAAAAAAAAATTGATTTATTTGGATTTTTGATTTTTTATTGGATAATTGTGGATTCGATCTCCGATTTTTCTCTCGTTTGGCCTATTTTTTGGTTTTGATTTATGCATTCGATTGGTCTGGCTTGATTTCAATTTCTACCAGTTTTATAACCCAACCTGAAACCAACTAATAAGGGTTTGGTTCTTATTAGTATTCGGTTCAATTCAATTGGGTTTAGTCAATCTGACCGGTTCAGGCTCAACTTAAATGGAGAGCGGGAATGGGAGGAAAAGTTTACAAAAAAAATAATAATAAAAATAATAAAATAAAAAAAATTTGAATATAAATAATGGTTTCTTTTTATTTATTTTTTCTGGTAATATTATTTAGTGTTTATGGGTTAGGAAGTAGGAACTAGGAAGGATTATAGTTTGATCTTAATGTAGTGAATGACACGTGTGTGTTGCCTTATCAACCTATCTGTTCAATTGAACAATAGATTAATTCCACGTGTAATCAAAAAGGTTCCATTTCCATGGATAGGTGAGTCAAAGAGCTAGAAAAAGAAACCATATGAAATTGCCTAAGATGCTTTCAATAAGGAGTTTTAAGTCCAAAAGAAATGAGGCCCAGCTAAGAGGGGGCACGGGGTAATAATATTTAAAGCCTAGAAAGCAAAAAAGTCATTATCTAGAAGATTTTGTTGTTAGGGCACAAAGCCACGAAGTAGAAAAGCGCATGTAGATGCGGTCCAGGTTTAGGGGTCTGTTTGGATTCATTTTAATTAGAAAAAGTATCTAATTAAAGCGCATGAAGTTGCGGCTGGACCTAATCAGGCTTTGCATTTTAGGATCTTGCACCATGACTAGTCCATTTAAGTAATCGGGCCTTATAAACTAAGCATAGCCTTTTTTTTTTAAAACAGTCTTAACTACTAGTCTTTAATCGGGCTACCAATAATCGAACTAAACGGACTTTAGATGGTCTTTAAATGGGTTGACGTCCCATTTATTTCTAAACAGGATATAATCGGGCTTTAAACGTGTTGGGTTTACCAAACTGACTATAAATAAGCTCTAAACAACCTATAAATAGACTTTAAACACGCAGCTCGAATCAGGTTATTGATCAATTGGTCCCAAATCAATCGTCTGATGGCTAATACCCTTGCACCAAAAACAACCAACTATAATCGGGCTAGTCTAGAGCCCGACACGTTTATTAACCATACCATGTTGGTTCAAGGTTTGTACAATCAAACTTAGTCGGGCCTGAGATTGACACATTTATGCAGAAAAGTTATTACGCGTCTCATTCCTTCCCATCCAACAGTTGAAGACATACATGATCATGCACAAAACAAAAAATTAAATTATATATATTAATATATATGAGGTATAGGAAAGCTAGCAGAACACCCTGGTATGAGGTTTGCTAGCGATATTTTAATCGTAGGATTTGAGAGAAGATTGAGAGGAAAGGTCCAAAGCCTCAATCCACACCTGTCACACTTTATCACCCTCAGTAACCACGCCGGAATGTTGCTCGGCGGTCCTCTCAGTTCTCCTTTTATTTTATTTTTTTTTGTTCCTCTCTCTCTCTGGCATGAATGTCTCTCTCTCTCGAACCCTCTTTTTTCAGAGCTTTCTTCTTCCTAGGCAGCGGCAGTGGCAGCGGTTGAAACTCTCTCCTTTTTTTTCTTCTAGTTTTTGCTGTTACTTTTTCCCCCGAGCTTTCTTCTTCCTGGACAGTGGCTACAGCGGCGACTTCAGCTGCAACAGCTGCACTCTTTTTTTTCTGGTTTTTGTTTTTACTCTCTCCCGAGCTTTCTTCTTCCTGGACGGCGGCCAACGGAAGCAGCT
>NW_024870468.1:142034-150884 GCF_013358625.1 Macadamia integrifolia | reverse complement strand
TTTTTTTTTTTTTGGGTTTTTGCTATTACTCTCTCTCCCTCCCCCCGAGCTTTCTTCTTCTTGGATAGCCACAGTGACTGCGGAGGCGGTGGCGGCAACAGCGTCATCTCAGTTCTTCTTTTTTTCTGATTTTTGCTATTCCTCTCCATTGACTGTTCTACCATCACTGTAATCCCCGTTCCTTTGGCCCTTTGGTGAGAGATGCGAAAGAGAGAGAGAAAGAGCACCGAAGAAGTCAGAAATTTTCCGCTGCCACAGTCCAAGTTGAGCTCAGTTCTCTTCTTTTTTTCTGGTTTTTGCTATTCCTCTCTCTCTCTGCCTCCGAGCTTTCTTCTACCTTGGCAAAGGCAGCGGCAGCGGCAATGGCAGTGGCTATAAGGATGGGAAATCCCTGGAGCAAGTGAGGGAAAAAAAGAGTGATTGTACAACGTATGGGCTGGGTAAATTACCTAAGACAATAGGTATCCAACGGTCTACATTTGCTAGCACATCTGATTCCAGGGTGTCCAACTAGCTTTCAAGACCTTTTCCCATATAAAAGTAAATGTTGGCACCACCTAGGGTGTTGGAAAGGACCATGATTGCCAGGTCTTAGGATCAAATTTCATTTTTACGGGTTCGAGCAAGGGTTAGAGGGAGGAGGGAAAAGTTGTAAGAACAAAAATAAAAGGAAAAATCACAAGATTACAAAGAAGCTCTTCCCTTTTCATCAGCACTCCAAGGTGAAGCTCTTACCCTCCAAGAAGGTTTACTTCAATGCATTTCTGAAAGGGTTACCGATGTTCAGGCTGAGTCAGATAACCTTGTGTTGATTAATTTATTGATCTGGAATTACTAGGTTTCAATCAAGATTCTTTCTACTGTCTAAGATATTATTGCATCATATTTTGTATCCTACGAATTTCATCATATCACTAGGGAGAATAATAGCGCGTCCGACTCCCTAGCCCTGAGGGTTGTGTCTCATGTGTGTGGGGACCAAATGGCCTAGTTCCACTCCTTGGTTGTTGGAGCTATGTAACTCTGACACCTTGAGTTTTTCATGCCTCAATAGATGATCATTTTCTTACCAAAAAAGAAAAAGAAAAAAATTTCTCAATTGACAAAAATACACAATATTGGGTTTACGTTTACAAAACTATACAAAATAGTGATTTGTCTTCATCTTCCTACATATTTTGACATTTTAATGCCTAACTCTATCATTCAACTTGTACCCCTAGCCACTTTCTTGTCCGCATACCAATGCCACTATATCAAAGCCACTGCCACCACCCCTCCTATACAGCCCCTCCCCCACCATGCCCCCTTGCCCCAACTCATCCACACATCGTCCTTCTCTACAATAGCCCTCCCTTGCCCCACTCCTCCTGCGAGAGGAACCTATGAGCTGTAACAACCAAATCCATGGCCTTTATCTCATCTATGCAAGCTCCCTTCATTTGAGGAGTACTAACCTTCCTTGCAACCCGTTATCATCACAACCATTACTGTTGTAGTATGCCATATGTTTAGCCCCTCAACTGCCAGCTCTCATACCCTTTCCGAGACAGCACAAATACTCACACTTGAAACCTAGAGAGAGAGATAGCAAGAGAGAGAAGGAGAAGGAAGAGTATCAACAATCCATCTTCTTTCCCATCATATAATCCATATTCATTCCCATAGCCAAAACCTACAACGTCATCATTCCCTACTCCATTGTCAACCCCCTTTGCATCTCCGCTACACCCCCTGCCATTTCTTGCCTAGCCGCACCATCTTGTACATCACTTTAGGTTGTCCCTGCAACCCCGCCCAACATCAACTGAAAGATAACCTAGAGCGGGATGAATAGGTTATGCTAGTGAAATTTAAACGTTTTTTATTAATGGTTCCCAAATGTGATTGTAAATTAAAACTGCAAAATAAGTAAAATAAAAACAATCACACAACACCAAGGTTTATAGTAGTTCGACTTAGTCCGAGTCTAGCCCACTCCCTACAAGTTCTACTTGTAAGGTATTCTACTAGCTCTTTTCTTTCAGTATAGTAGGTAGGGAGGAAAACCTTTACAATATTTTAAAGATAAGAGTATCCGTACAATCCCCTTTACGGTAGAACGACACCTTACAATCTCCTTTAAGGTAGAGAGGCACCTTACAATCTCTTTTATAGATAGAGAAGCACTTTGAAAATTCTCCTTTACAAGTAGAGAAGCACATTTATAATCTTATTAGGACAGGAGTATTTTACACTAGCCTAAGTACAGTCTAGACAAGTGTAAAAGAGAGAAGTGGAATAACGTTTTGAGTTACCTCGTGCGGTGCATGTATGAAATGCAATGATATATTGGAATGCATCTTGTCGTTTTCTCAATGCTTGTGGAATGCTAAATAATGGAGAAGACTTGTGTGGAGAGAATTGAGTTCTTCTTTGAAGATATGCTTAAATAGCAATGCTAGAACTCAACCATATAACTTCCTTCTCTTCACTCTAATGCCCAACAAATGCACTTGGATATGTAGTAATCAATGTTTTTTTGTTGTTCATTAATATGGGCTATTTATAGAGTGAGTGGGATAAGAGAGGAGTTTGAAATTGTGTCTAATGGATAGAAATTTTCTCAACCGGCAATTGCCGCTTCATAATCCAATTGTAAGAAAGTAGCCATGAGACTCAAATTTTAGTCATTGGACTTCATCCAGAATTAATCAAGCTAGCGGGTTCAATTATCGGTTAAATTCGGCAGGTGTTGGATGGCTTCTGTTCCGTGTTTTGACTGTTATCATACTAACCAATCTACAGTGTTTTGACCATAACTTTTTTATCCGACCTTGAATTGACCTAAAATCAGTTGCATTGGAATCGTGACTCGATTTCATACAATTTTCATGATGGGTTCATATCTTGATACCAACTTTAAGGTTACCTAAATTGCTGTTGAGTCAGGTCATTGTGGTTTTCACAGAATTTCACTAGAACATATTTTTCCTAATATGTTTTTAACCACTTAGGGACTTTCATACTTGGTCAAAGTATGTCCTAAAGTCATTATAGTATGATGTTATGCAATGCATGAGGTGCGTACACGTATATATGTAAGTTTACAGATTACATATAAACAACCATTCTATCCTAGAGATCTTTTTCTCCACTTGAACCTTAAAGTCTTTTTCTTGATTTCTACTCTTAGTACTTCTTCCATTATTCTTGATTACAATTCCATGTCTTTGAGCTTGACATCTTGAAGCTTGAATTCTTCTAATACCTTCTTCAAGCATTGATCCAAACTTGTTGATACACCTCATTTGATGACATCAATCTTCATTTCTTTGTTTCATTCATCAAATTCAATCTTTGATATGAAGTCTGTACAAAACAATACTTGAATGTAAATTATGAAATACCTTCATATGTTTGTTATCATCAAAACCAACTATAAAATAAATTAGAGAATAATTTCACAAATTTTCCCCTTTTGTCAATAGCAAAAATTTGGGTTAAAAATCTCTATATTGTCTTTCTCCCTTATTGACAAAGAGTGTGGGCAAAATAGCTCCCCCTAAAGGTATGCTTAAAGAATTAAGCATGTATTCAAGACTAAGACATGCTCCCCCTAAGCATATGCATCATATAAAAATGCATTTAAATAACAAGTATCAAGGTGAAGCTCCCCCTAAAAATATGCAATAAATGTTAATGAAGCTAACATACATTCAAGTAAGATAGAACATTAAAATTCTAAGATGGATGCCAAATCAACCATCCATGCATCATCCCTCTTTTACTTTGGCTCTTTAGGTCAATGGAATCAAGCATATACTGATCTCCATAATCTTATGGGTCCATCCATGTTGCAATCAAAATATCCCTTGGGTTTCCTAATCCTTCTAGGTGTGTGAGGTCTAAATGATATGTACGGCCTATGTGAATCATATAGCCAAGGTCTAACATTTATTTGAGTGTTATATGGTCTATAAAATGAATAAGGCCTTTGTAGAGCATAGTATCCATAGGTAGTGTGTGGCCTTTGTGTTTGTAGCCGATGGGGAGTGTGTGGTCTAAATTCTCTTTGAGGTCTGAAATTTCTTTGAGGTCTATCATGCCTCTTGTAGGGTGTATAGTAGTATGCATGATGGACATTATTCTTTTTTGAAATTTGCCTTTTGTCATAATGAGGATTTCTCCTCTTTGGAGAAAATGACTTTTCTTTTTCTTTCCCTTGAGGTGAGGTTCCACCATCATAGCCAAGTCCTTTGTCTTGAGGGCTTTTGTATTGCGATTCTAAAAATACATCCAAGGTCTTTTGACCTCTAGTAAATGTATGAGATTTGGTAGTTAACTTTGAGTTATCCTCCTCAAGTTCATACATTTTAGAGGTTAAGCCTTCTATCCTCTTGTTGAGAGAAATGACCTTTTTTTTTTTCTAACTTAGACTTTTCAATCTCTATTTTTAAGCTTTCTTCATATAAAGCTTCAAATGCTTGTTGAAGATCATCATCATCATTAGTTTCATTACTTGAAGTATTTAAATAATGAGATTGAGAACTCACCTCTTGTTCTTCGTCTTCATGAGCCGTTAAGGTAAGGTTTGTGACTTCTTCATCGGAGTCACCTTCATCCTCATCCAATGAGACTTTCTCATAATTTTCTTCACTTTTTTCATCCAATTTTTTGGATGCTTTGAAAGCAATGAATTTGGGATGTGCTTTCTTAAAATCTTCATAGAGATCCATTTCATGGGTAAGAAGTGAGCCCATTAATTCATGTAGGCTTATCTCATTCAAGTCTCGGGCTTCATTGATAGCAGTCGCTGCCTAAGAATTTTCCTGGCTATCTCAGAGTTGGTGTAAGTTTTACCAAGTCTTTTCAAAATATTTACAATATTAGTAAATCTAGTAAACATATCAGAAATATTTTCATATTCATGCATTTTAAATAATTTATACTATTGTATTAGCATATCTACCTTTCTTTTTCTTACCTCTGCAGTACCTTCATGTGTTACTACAAGTGTGTCCCAAATTTCTTTGGCATTTTCACACATACTTACTGTGTTAAACTCTTTTTCGTTTAAGGCACATTGAAGATAGGTGATAGTCCTGAAGTTGTATTAAAGTCTTTAGTGGTCCATTATGATTCTTCCTTTGGCACCGTCTTTTTATTTACTATTTTGGTGATGACATATGATCCTATTTCTATAACTCTCCAAACAAAAATATTATATCCATAAATAAAGTTCTTAAATCTAAATTTTCAAAAGGAGAATTTTTCTCCATTAAAGTAAGGAGATCTTGAGGCATTCATGTCTTTAGGTGATCCTTGAGATGTGTCCATTGTCTTTGACTCACTTAAGACAATTTAGTCTTATATATTGAGCTCCCGCTCTGATAGCAATTGAAAGATAACCTAGAGGGGGGTGAATAGGTTATGCTAGTGAAATTTAAACTTTTTTTATTAATGATTCTCAAATGTGATTTGTAAATTAAAACTACGAAATAAGTAAAATAAACACAATCACACAACACCAAGGTTTATAGTGATTCGACTCAATCCGAGTCTAGTCCACTCCCTATAAGTTATACTTGTAAGGTATTCCACTAGCTCTTCCCTTTCAGTACAGTGAATAGGGATGAAAACATTTACAATATTTTAAGGATAAGAGTATCTATACAATCCCCTTTATAGGTAGAGAGACACCTTACAATCTCCTTTAAGGTAAAGAGGCACCTTACAATCTCTTTTATAGGTAAAGAAGCACCTTTACAATCTCCTTTATATGTAGAGAAGCACCTTCATAATTTTATTAGGACAAGAGTATCCTACACTAGCCTAAGTACAGTCTAGACAAGTGTAAAAGAGATAAGTGGAATAAAGTTTTTAGTTACCTCGTGCAGTGCATGTATGAAATGCAATGATATATAAGAATGCACCTTGTTGTCTTCTCAATGCTTGTAGAATACAAAATAATGGAGAAGACTTGTGTGGAGAGAGTTAAGTTTTTCTTTGAAGACATGCTCAAATAGCAAGGCTAGAACTCAACCATATAACTTCCTTCTCTTCACTCTAATGCCTAATAAATGCATTTGGATATGTAGAAATCAATGTTTTTCTGTTGTTAATTAATGTGGGCTATTTATAGAGTGAGTGGGATAATAGAGGAGTTTGAAATTGTGTCTAAAGGATAAAAATTTTCTCAACCTCTTCCAATTGGCAGTTGCCGCTTCCTAATCCAATTGTAAGAAAGTAGCCGTTAGACTCAAAATATAGCCATTACATAGCCATTGGACTTCATCCAAAATTGATCTGGCTACCCAGTTCAATTGCCAGTTAAATTCGACAGTTCCCAGTTCCATCCGGAAGTTATCAGATGACTTCTGTTTCATGTTTTGACTGCTATCATACTGACCAGATCATCAGTGTTTTGATCATAATTTTTTAGTCCGATCTCGAATTAACCTAAAATTAGTTGCATTGGAATCATGACTTGATCTCCTACAACTTCCATGAGGGGTTCATATCTTGATATCAACTTTAAGGTTATCCAAAATGCCCTTGAGTCAGGTCATTGTGGTTTTCACTGAATTTCACTATAACATATTTTTCCTAATATGTTTTTAACCACTTATGGATTTTCATACTTGGTCAAGATATGTCCTAAAGTCATTATAGTATGATGTTATGCAATGCATGAGGTGCGTACACGTATATATGTAAGTTTATAGATATATATATATATATATATATATAAACAATCATTCTATTCTAGAGATCTTCTTCTCCACTTGAACCTTAAAGTCTTTTTCTTGACTTCTACTCTTAGCACTTCTTCTTCCATTCTTCTTGATTGCAATTCCATGTCTTTGAGCTTGACATCTTGAAGCTTGAATTCTTCTAATATCTTCTTCAAGTATTGATCCAAACTTGTTGATGCACTTCATTTATTGACTTCAATCTTCATTTCTTTGTTTCATTCATCAAATTCGATCTTTGATATGAAGTCTCTACAAAACAATACTTGATACATTTATATGTTTGTTATCATCAAAACCAACTATAGGAGTGTGGGTATATCCCTAACATCAACATCATTGCCAAGCCACACCGCCTAGCTACAAAATAAATGCACATGTGAGCTTTGGTAAGTGATAGAAATAGGAAAATGTTTGTACAAACTAGGGGATAAACAAGGCCAGGTTAGGCTAGGTTTCTTAAAATTCCGACCCAACCCTAGGTCCCCATAACTCAACCTAGACCCAACCAACCCTGTTAGGTTCATGCCCAGCCCCAAACCTGTCGGGCTAATGCCAACAACTTGGCCGTAATTGACCTTGATTGGTCTGGGTTAGCCCTAATTGAAATTGATTTTTACTAGAGTTGGGCTAACCCTGATTGACCATATTTTTGCAGTTGGGGTCAGGATCAAATTGGAGAAGTATATCAAATATTGAAGCAATTACGAAATTTGTATTTGATGAAGTTAGAAACTTTCATATAAATTGGGGTATACGTATCAATGGTCCATATTTCATTATTTTGAATAATAGGATAGGATGACAACCCTATTTTACATTATATAAATCAAGGTTAAACTCAAGGGTAGGCTAGGTTGTGCTTAGGCCTCAACCTAGGCCTGGCCCAACCTTGACTCAGGATCAGTGTTTTTCAATCCTAACCCACCCTCAGAGTCAGAAATCTTAACCTAGGTCCTATTTGGGCTCTATATGATTTCGAGCTATCAGGGCCAAACTTACATCCATAGTACAAAGCACTTAAATAAATGATGCAAGATCCATAGTTTCATAAGCACAAATTTTTTTTTTGTTAAAGTTTCATAAGCACATTGATACAGTAAAAATTCCATGGTTTCATAAGCACAATCACTAATACCAAAATAAATAAATAAGTAAAATGACAAAATATTGTGAAACCAACGTGTTATTCCACGGCAATCACCAAAGGGTGTTGTTGTATGTTGTATCATATCATATCATATAATTTTATAAAGTCGGAATTTTTTGGTTACTTCTTAATTGAACCAAAATATCTTCCTTAGGCTATGTTTGGTAGCCAAGAGAAGAAAAGAAAAGAAAAAAGAATCTAGAAAAGAAAAGAAAAGAGAAGAAATGGTGAGAAAATAAAAAAGAGTATGTATGTTTGGTTATCGAGAGAAGAAAATAAAAAAATTCAAAAAATTTTGAATTTTAGGAGGGAGATAGACACATGAAATCATTATATAATCATTCATTTTTGTTTTATTATGTTTTCATATTTTCTTATGTTTTTTGTAAGAAAATTTTTTAGAGAGCAAAAGAAAATTTCACAATTCCGAAAAGGAATTTTGAATTTGAAAAGGGGGAATCTTCTCTTGGGTGAAGACATACCAAGTGCAAAGAAAAATTCTTAACCCAAGGAAAAAAAAAAATTGTATTTTTTTTTCTTTTCTTTTATTCTCTTGGCTACAAAACACAGCCTTATGTCTACAATTTATAGACAAAAATACCCTCCATTTGGTATACCTAATAAGTGGACCAAAATATCCTCATTTCATATATATCTTATGTGGACCAAAATACCCTATCTTAAAAAAAAATTTAGGGAAAAGGATGGGCACGACACATGGATGTCCAACATGTGTCAACCTTTCTCCTTTCCCTTAGGAAAAGACTCTCTTATCCTCATATGCCCAACTCTCTCCATACTTTTTTAATAGACCAAAATACGCTTTATAGGGATACTTTTGACATTCTCTGCAAGTCAACCAAAATACCCTTCACAGGGATACTTTTGACATAGTATTTAAGTCAACCAAAATACCATCCCTAAGTAAAGGTTTGAAGTTCACCAAAAAAAAAAAAAAAAAAAAAA
>NW_024870468.1:118491-142014 GCF_013358625.1 Macadamia integrifolia | reverse complement strand
AACCAACCACCAACCACCGTCATGAAGACCATATCACCCTCTCATAGTATACATATTAAGAGGACCAAAACACCCTCCAAACTATTGGCCAAAGGTCAGGAGACTCAGGACTCAGGAGACGCCTCAAGTCAAAACCCATTGCATTGTGAACGAGGAGAGAGAGAGAGAGAGAGAGAGACAGCGAGAGAGATGAGATTCAGAGCTGGTGCTTTGCTCTACAAAAGTTCAAGCCGCTTAGCTCCTTCGCTTCAAAATGTGGTGCCATTGAAAACCCTGCCTGTAATTCGTTCTGCATCTCCACATTTCTCAAATTGGATCTGCAAAACTAAACCCCTTCATCAAAATCCTAGGTTTTTCTCTCTTGATTCAGCTTCTAATGGTCCTGACTCCAGTGACGAAGCTCATGATTCATTAGATGTCTCCTCATCCACTGACAGAGATGGTGTTCTTCATGAAAAAACTAGTTTTGTTTCGCAAGAGTCGGTGTCTACCTCAGTCCTTCTTAACGAGAAGGCTAGTTTTGTTTCTCATGAATTGGATGCTTCTTTGGAGATCTTCGAAGATGGCACCGATAAAGAGGTTGTTCAAGGTGAAGACCAAGGCTTTTCCTCATACGAGACTGCTGATGGTGATGATCAAATGAGCAGTCTTGTCTCAGAAGAATCTGTAGAAGAAACCATAGCCGAAATTCCGGAGATTGATCTGGAACAGCTCGAGAATGTTGTATCTGTTCTTCAAAGTACTTTGGAGGAACCTTTAGAGTCACGCCTGGAGAAGATGGATTTAACAGTAAATGAAGAGTTTGTCATCAGAGTACTTCAGACACCACTTATATTGGGTGAGAATTTAATTGAATTTTTCAAATGGGCGTGGAAAAGAACTGAATTTTCTATCGGTACTCGTGTTGTTTATACCCTTGTTCGAGTGGTCAGTGCTAGTGTGAGGAAGAGAGATGCCTACGCTGTGTGGGATTTGGCCAAGGAGATTGGAGAGAAGGAGAATGCTATATTGAGCACTGATATTCTTAATGAGTTGATCCATCTGTTCCGGAAGTTGGGCAAGGGAAAGGCTGGTCTAGAAGTTTTTAACAAGTTTGCAGAATTTGGTTGTGATCCAAATGCAGATTCTTACTATTTTACTATTTACACACTTTGTTGCCGGTCATTCTATGATTGGGCCTGGTCTGTCTGTGAGAAGATGCTCAGCACTGGAAACTTGCCTGATTCTGAGAAGGTTGGTAAGATCATCTGTTGTTTCTGTAAAGGAAGTAGGGCTAAAGATGCACATTTGGTTTATATGATGGCAAAGGAGAAGAACAAATGTCCACCTCGATCTTCTGTTAATTTTCTGATCAATTCCCTATGTGGAGAGGATGAAACTGTTCAGTTAGCGGCTGAGTTACTACAAGATTTTTCAGGAGAAGAGCGTAAGTTCGCAATTAATCCATTTTCAGCTGTTGTTCGTGGTCAGTGTAGGATTAAAGAAGTGAAAGCGGCAAAGGGCTTGCTATTTAAGATGATTGATGAAGGACCAATTCCTGGGAATGCAGTGTTCAATTCAGTCATTGGTGTGCTTTCTAAAGCCAGGGAAATGGAGGAGGCCATGGAGCTGTTGAAAGTGATGGAGACTAGGGGGCTAAGACCTGATGTGTATACTTATAATGTGATTATGACTGGTTATGTACAGGGTGGTCATATGGAAGAAGCATGTAAAGTTCTATCAGAAGCGAAAAAGAAGCATTCCAAGCTGACCCCTGTTACTTACCATACACTAATCCGTGGGTATTGCAAACTTGAGGAATTTGATAAGGCCCTGAAGTTGCTGAGTGAGATGAAGGAATTTGGTGTCCAGCCAAATCTTGATGAGTATAATAAGTTGATTCAGTCTCTTTGCCTCAAGGCTTTAGACTGGAAGACATCAGAGAAGCTCTTGGAAGAAATGAAACATAAGGGCTTGTTTCTTAGTGGGATCACTAGGGGTCTTATAAGGGCAACAAAGGAATTAGCAGAGGAGGAATTGTAAGCAAGAGAAGTTGGTGCTGATGCGTAATTCATCTACTGGTTGTTTGGTGCAGATAAATGATCATTTTTTTTTACATCATTCATTTAATGTACGAAGAGGATACTTGCATGTGATTTTCCTATAAAGAATGCATTTTTCCCATTTGAATCTCTTTCAGTTTAAGAGATGTGCTTCTGTTTCATGATTTTTCTTCCCTCATATAGTTTCATCGAGGAATGAGAAATACATATTGGGACAGCAATCCACCTCACCATGGGTCTCATCTAGAAGAGCAGCCAGTGAAAATATTTGCTAATTGGATTAATTAATAACCTTCAGTCTTTTTGTTCTTTCAATTAATCCATGAAATTGCCCATATGAGATGATTAGGTAATTGGACAAGTTGACACCCTGTTCTGTATGATATTTTATAAATGACCCATCAAATTTTCAGTCCAAAGGACCTCTAAAGGTCCCTATATGTTTGTGGCGCTTGGGATGCCTGTTCTTCTGGGGGGATTCCTTTCTTGAATTTGTTTATCTATCTTTATTTTCATGGTAACAGCCTATACAAGCTCAAATACATATTAACTGGGTTTAAGTCCTGAATGTAAGCTTTGGTGATGCTGGGTAATTATTTTATCTTTATGCTTTCTTATTTCTCCGTTTTTGGTTTAGCTTGGATGGAAGGCAAAGTAACTCGATCATGTGGACATAAAGTACTATAAAGGTACCTTTATTACCATGACTTCCAAATCTATCTTGTTAAGTAAATCTGTACTTGTGTGTGGCAGGCATAAGGGGTTCCTAGTCTGGCAGCTGAGGTCCTAACTGCAAGACCCTTAGAGTGCAATTGAGGTTTCAGTGGTAGTACTCTAAATCATAATTCTTGTGCATGACAACCATTCATTTGATAAAAAAGAAAAAAAATATATATATATATATATATATATCAAATCTTCAGCTTGTGGCTGCCCCTTGTCTGATTTCCTCTACATTTTTTATCATAAAATTGCTTGTTACCCTTAGTTAGATGCATTGAATTCTTTTATTTGATTAAGGAGCAACTTCATGATCTCCAGGTGCCTTTGCTTATCATGTCATCTGCCTTGTTCCCGGTTGTTTTATCCCACTGCTAATGAGCCGAATCACAGTAGTGCATTTGCCTTGATTTATCTGCAAGCACTTTAATATGAGTAGAAATGTGGATTTATCAAGACTCAAGAGGTCTGGTATATGCATCATCTATTAATCCATCTTCTACAACCTACATGAATTACTCTGCCAAAGTAATTATTATTTTGTTCTAGCTCCAGTTGTCAGTCTTAAAACTTGATGGAACCCCACTAAAAAAGTATTAGAAGATGAGGCACATTCTCAGTAGACCACGATGGACTTCAACATTATACGGGATGCCGACATGCTTTATTCATGTAGTGGTATCTCTCCGATGCAGATAAATCATAGATGTGGGCTTATTTAAGTGGAAATAAGCCTTGGGTTGGGTTATATATGTGTTGGGCCATTAGTGCAATTTCTTTGTAAAATGCCACTTTAATGGGCCTAAGTTATGGTAGGAGGTAGGAACGTGGAATTTACTTTATTAGGTTAGTTTGAGATTTTTTCTTTCATTAAATAACTGTTATTTCCTTGTTTGTTAAGGATAGGATAGTATTGCCCAAATAAAACTCCTATTCCTACTTTGGATAGAGCTTTAATCATGTGGAACACTTATACTAACTAGTTAAGGTAGGATTTTAGTTGTAAGGGACATCATTCTTATTATAGATAAAGTTTTATATTTCAAGTACACTCTTAGTTTCTGTATAAAAAATGTCAGGCTTAAAGCCTCCTCATGGTTTTTAATATTGAATAAAGCTTGGCTTTGCTCCTATGTTCTGTGTGATTAAGAATAACTTCTGTGAGATGCAGTTGCAACCCTTTGTGAGATGCTAAGGTCGGGCTGATGGGATTTCAGTGTAGTTCCAGGGGAGATGCTTGGTCCATATCCTTCTACTTCTCTTCCATTCTTCTTTATCTTATCCACCATCAATCCAGGTTAGTATTCTCTGTTTCCATTCTGTTCTATATGTACTAGCTTGCTGGAATTTCAGTTTTCTTAAGGCCTTAGGTGGAGATTTCAGATTAGACCTTACTTTTAGCAATCAGACCCTATTCTAAACCTTCCCACGGTTGCAAAATCTGATCTTGCTGATGTTATGAAAGAATCCTACTGTTATATATGACTTTTTGGAATTCTGCTTTAATTGTCAATCTTAGTTTTTGATTTCTTGCTTCTGCTTAATATCATTTTTTAATTGTTTCTATTTGTTAAGTTTGTCTCGAATTCTTGACCCGTTTTGAAGATTGACCTGCTCCGACATATTTTGGTGGTGACCCGAATGGGAAGTTTTCTAAGATCTATGATGGAAGCAGAGGGGTTGGGCCAATAGGCCCAAGCCCGGAGCCCATCACTGATCTCGTATGGGGGTGCAAGGGCGTAGCCCCCGTGGTATGGTTCGACCTGATCGGCCGCGACCCGATGGGTCGACCCGCGACTTGGAGCATATATAATGTGTTGTTGCTTGTTGAGAAAGTCATTATATTTTGAGGGTTTTTCGAGCTAGGGTTTTAGGGCGAGTTTTCTCGCCGCTGCTTGGGTGTAATCTCTCTTCTGCATAGTGAAACATCTTCTTCTTCGCCCAAGGATGTAACACACCACCTTGGTGTGTGAACCTCGTTAAATCTCTGTGTCGTGCGGATCTATTGTCTCTTTATTTTTCCTATTTCTTGGTGTTTGATCTAACACTATTTAATCAACCTTTACTACTGTTCCGATTTCCGTCATAAATCTGAGGTCGATTATTTGATCTGAAACCATAATCAAGAGTTAATTCCATGTAGGATACCTTTCTAAATTCAGATACAAACTGTTGTATCAATTATATTTGGAGGAGTTATTCCCCTCTATAATTTAGACTCTCGACCAGAGTATTCCATTTATCTGAGTCTTGGATTTCAAGTTATTTGAATTTTGTTGAATCTGGTCCTTTGTATCGTCACTGTGGTTCTGTTTTATTGCTGTGTTTCTGATCCTAACATTTAGGCTTCCGAAACCCATCACACAACTCCTCTCTCTCTCTCTCTCTCTCACACACACACACATTTGGCAGGGGGATTGAAGATTGAAACAGAAAATCCATCGCTGCAAAATTAATCTACAGAGTATAGAGGTATGCATGTTCCTACTGTACATATATTTACGCACCAAATATGTAACGCAATCTTGTCTAAGTGTAGAAGCATCAAATTCAGTTCCATAGTATGGACCCAAAGTGATGTGCTCAGGCTTAACGGGACAGATCCTTAAAAGATGAAAGTGATCTCCTCCTCTTGGCTCTTGCCATTGCCCAATCTTACATATGAAACATACATATTGACACATTACTGGTATAAAATTTCTTGTGCTTTTCCTTCTGAATTCCCCAGCACATGGTAAATTGCACCATTCTACAAAGGGTTCTTTGTTTTTCAGTAAAGGAGGACAAGGACAATGATCTATATGTCTTTTAGTTAAAGAAGTATGAATCCCAAACAAGTCAGTTTAAGTTTTGGTTGATGTTTCTATAGCTGATATGCACTAGCAAAAAGATTTCAGTGCAGTCTCATTATTTTTTCAAATATCACTTTCTTTTTTGGCTTACTATTCAATATTTTAGGGTTTCAACATTTTGCTCCTCAAAATCCCTCCACATGCTAGAAGCTTCAAATAAGTTATCGAATTTGAGCCTGTATGGCCTTGACCAGTAGGATTTGGATTTGGATGTAGGGCCCATTATTAAGTCCTAATTGTACGAGGACTGTGGTCCTGATTCATGTAGGTTCCCGGATAGTTATCCTAGTCACACTATATCCACATCCAACTGAGAAAGAGCTGGAAGAGGAGTAGGGCACAAAATGAGGAATTCAATTTCAATTAAATAACTAGAATGCTAATGTCAATATGAGTTTAGAGTACTAATCACTGAAATACTATACTTCAGTTAGAAATACAGGATCAGATTAAGAATGAGGAATGCAATTCTGTAATGTAATCTAGAGTTAAAATTAGAATAGGAACTAGAAAAATAATCAGAGACTAATTAGGAATTCAAATCAGGATTCTAAGAAGGAAAAGGAATGGTTGAGTGCAGTTGCAAACTGAACAGAGATGACTCTGTCTACGAAAACAGATGCTGGGCAGAGTTATAAATGGAGAGACAGAACTTAAATCAAAGTAACATAACTGAAGTCTGATATAAAATATATGCAGTGACAAATTGGAAAGAAAGATTTGAATTTGAAGAATTAATTCAGAAGTTATCTCATATGGAAAACAGATCTGATCTCAAATTCTAACCTTCAAAAAGATATAGGAACAAGCAAAATTAGAGGAAAAAGTAGAATAGATAAGATAAAGAGAGAAAGCCAGCCCTTTGCTGGTCCAGTAGATGCCAACCCAATCCAGAGCTCAATTCAGAATACCATTCCTCTGTAAGAATCACATGGACTACAACCTATATATAAAAAGACTAAAAACACTCTTAAATTGGTACCACTAGATTTATGTAAGGACATGGGACCTCATACATTATAAGAATATATAAGACGTAAATCAACCTCACACCAGACTTTTCTCTTTGAATTGCAGCCACTGCATTACTTTGACTTTGAATGAATTGTTCTTCACCTCATTAGACAAAATAATGTTAAATTATCTTGCATTAGCAATTTTGCAGGGACAGGCTATGATTTTGATTCTTGTCCATAACTAGTCAACTGAAGATATTTATTTGCCTCTCTGTGAATCTGGATACTAAGAGATAGAATAACAGATTAATGCTGTATCATGGTCTTTTTCACACGGCATCTTCTCATTCATGATTCACTCTGCAAGGGTTATAAACTCTTCCTTCTCAAAGCCTTCAGTTGCATGATAGGACCTTCAAATATAATATCACACTTAAGCTGATCAAACCATAACCAAAGAAAGCATTCACCTAGTTGAGTTTCTTATAGTACTCCAATGCAGCTTTGTATATATCTTCTTCTGGCATACCTGCTCACCTTCACCTTCACCTTGGTAGTAAAAAACTAGAGTTAAATTCGTCCTTGCATTATTAATATTTTGTGGATAGGAGTTCCTTAAGTTGTGTTACTCATTGAGGGAGTCCTTTCCATTAGAAGAGGAGGTGAAGACTGATCCTGAACATATGTTCATGTTCACATAACATATGACTATTTTTTTAAATATAATGGTTCTTTCAAGGGGGAACCAGAAATAGAAGTTCCATCCATAGAGCTCAAAAAGAACTGATTATATCCCGTATTCGGTTTGTAACTCATATCTCCTTGCATGACTTATCTGTAAATTTAAAATTACAAATGATAGTACGGTGACTAGTTGATTTTTATTATTGCTGTGATATAGACAGACACAACTTCATCGGTTCATTCTCCATTGTCAGGTTACTAACAAGTGGCTTCATGTAGGTATTCATCATTGGACCTGTGAAGCAAGTGAGAAAACAGAAGCTATTTTAAGGGGGAGGATTCTGGAGATGTACTAACAGCCTCTATTGAAATGGTTTATCTCTTCACCCCCTACATCTGTGCTGATGCTGGAAGTGTTTGGTTCTTCCTTAAGGTATTATAAGTTTAATGGTTAAACACCTCTGACCGTTCTATCCTTTGTACAAAGATGATAACATGTAGATAAGCTGTTTCTCTGCTAATATTGGTAATGTTATTGGTTGAGCTTGATCTCAACTTGCCTAAGGTTTTTGATCCTTGCCAAAGTCCCATGGTTTGGAGCTCAAGCAGGCTGACTGGTTATACTCTTTAGGGTGGCCATTCTTGACACCCATAATGAACCCAATCTGGTGATACAGTATGGGTTGCACTGCCAAACTGATTAAGGATGCTGGGTTTGAGTAAGTAGCCCTAACCTGGCCTTTTACTTAAGTGTCATGGCTTGTCCATGAGTTATTATTGATTCATATGGATAGGGGTGTCAAACTGTTTGGTTTGGTCCGGTTCTGGTCAGGCTGAACCAGTCTTGGGCTGGACTGGGCCAAACTGAGGCCTGCCCAACAAGGAAAGGCTCAGTTGCAGTCGGTTTCTGTTTCGGTCTGGTCTGATTTCGTTTATTTCTGTTTTCTGTTATCGCACTTCTATCGGTTTGATATTGGGCTTGGTCTGGTTCAATTCCGCTTTGCCATATATATGCATAAACAATTATGAAAAAAAAAACGTGATTTTTTTTCTTCCTGGTTTCAGGGTTTCTATAGGCTTCAGTAGTTTCAATTTTAGACCGGTTTTCAGTCAGGTTTTAATCAGTTCGATTGGTTCAACCGGTTTAGTTTAGGGTTTCACACCCCTACATATGGTGCCAAGTTCAGGTTGAGTGCTTAGCTGTTAACCTGCACCGGTCACTCTATGTTGCAACCTTAACCTGACCCACTTATGTCCATTGCCACCCCTGGGAGAGATTTGCCAAGGGTCTCAGCGGTTTAGGTTGGGTGGGATACTGAGATCTGAATTCAGATTATTGTTGGGATCAATAATTCTGATCTCCTAATATTTAAGATGTGGTGGCCTTAATTCTGGGGCCCCTTTAAAGGCAGAGACACCCCCTTCCTGGGCCCTCCGTTCCTCTGGCATTGACTCCATTACTCTTTGTTTAGATGCATTGGATATAAGAATGGATTTGAGGAACGACAACTTCTCATTTGCTCTTTCAACCCTTTCAGAATTATGTTGAAACCTATTGAAACCAAGAAAGGGAACATAGAATTGATGCTGCTTTTCCTTTTCCAACACATGCTTGTGAATATTGTAAGGACAACAAAAGGAGAGACCCCAGTGTCTCACCTAAGGTATGTGTGGTAGGGGATTTTGGAGACTCTGAGGTGACCCCAATGTCTCCACTTTGGGCATACCGGAGGGAATTACATAGTTTTACCTTGAGAATGTCGAGAGGATGTTTCCGACAGCTTGACTACTAGGTCGTAATATTCGAACCTTACCAATGTCTCCACTGTCCAGAGAGTTAATTTCTCAGTTAGGGTTGTCAAATTTTGGTCTGCACGGGTACGCCTGACCGTGGTGAAACTGGACCAACTGGTTAGTAAATGGTCCGGTGTTGGGCCCAGATCGATTATTATTTGTTTTTTCTCCGTGTTTGAATGGAGCATGACCAGATATAGCTGTAACCGATTGACCAAATGGAAACATGTCCATGTGAAGTCTATGAGATTGACTGGTTGATAACCTTATTCTCATAAACTCTTTATATAGGTGCGAAACATGTTAGAGATTCTGACTTTGCACCGTACCCAAATGGTAAGAGAGAGGCTGGCAAAAGATTCAAAATGTACATCAGGGGTGAAGCCCAGACTTTGAGGTGA
This sequence comes from Macadamia integrifolia, assembly GCF_013358625.1. NCBI lineage: Eukaryota > Viridiplantae > Streptophyta > Magnoliopsida > Proteales > Proteaceae > Macadamia > Macadamia integrifolia. The sequence continues at coordinate 132,565 of NW_024870468.1, read as the reverse complement.
ATTTCAACCCACCATCAAGCAAAACCAAGCCATTGTTTAGATTTGCAGAATGGGACCTCCATGGGCCCAAACCATGTACCTCTATTGCTCTCAAGTATGAAGGGATGGTGATGGGCTAAATTTGAGCAAGTAAGCGATTTGTACAAAGAAGATAATTGAGATCTTTCGTTTTTTTGGGAGGGAGACCTCTTAGATAATGGTGTCAATTGATTCGGTTTACATTTTGACAAGTTGGCAACTAAAATCAAATCGGATAAGAATCAAATCGGATAACAATCAGTCAAAATCAGAATCATTTGTATTCAATCTAGTATTTGTTATCAATGTATATTTTTATTCCACCTCTATACCTTCAATTTGATTCCTTTTACACTTAATTTGAAAGCATTAATAGATAAGGTTAGAATAACTGAAGTTTACCATCTTAATATATATATTGCAGATTCTCTTATTGTATGGCTGCGTTTGGTAACGTTTCGTGTCAAAAATGAAAATTTCAATTTCTGTGTTAAAATGACTCTTTTTTTTTTTAACAAAACTAGAAAGACGGAACTACCTTTTTTAGTTCCGTCAATTCTCGTTTCTACCTTCTTTTTTATTTCCTTAAAAAAAAAACAAAAAAACAAAAAAACAAAACACATGATAAATGCACCAAACGCTTTATTTTTTTTTTTTCATTCCCATAGAACAAAAATACTCTAGAAACGTTTTTCTTAAACGTTACCAACCGTAGCCTATGTAGTTTCTATCATAAAAGCCACCTTTTCTACCTCTCAAAAAATCATAATAATAAAAAGCCACTTAGAAACAGAACTATACTTCATTCTTTAGTTCGGTTTTACCATTCGTAATTGGTTTAGAATCATTTGTTTTCTGGTGCGAATCAAAACTGATCTAGGAAGAGAACCTATGAAATCAGAACTTGAATAATTTCTATGCAGTCTTGTTCGATTAGATCATAAATGGTTGATTCTGGTTGCGATATTTGATTCCAATTCCATTTTGACACCCTTACTCTTACTCTTACTCTTAGATCTTATTTTTTTGGTAAAATTGTTTGTAACAAGATCTATTTTTAAATAAATAAAACATCCTAAAAATTCAAAGATATGTGTAAATCTTTACTTCGTCAGTTCTTCTCCCCCCATGTTCCTCAGTTGGCCCTCCTTGGGAATTAAAATTGGCAATAAGGGTCCAAAAATAAATAAAATAAGAAATAATTGGATTCTACTGGTGCAGGCAAAATATTACAGGATAATGTTAAATAGTGTTTCCAAAACGAGGAGGGAGAGAGAGAGAGAGAGAGAGAGAGGAGCCTGTGCTGTAATAAGACTATGAGAGCTATTGGAGTCAAGAATCAGATGGTCCCCACCTCCAGCTCTACAGCTTCGATTTCACCCACGTGGGATAAGGCCATAATATTGGGTGGTTGCCCAATCAACGGATGCGACATAGGAATATAAACCATCAGTTCACGTGCGGGCCACAGCCCAACTCCCCACAATGGGGCCTTACCCAATAAACTTACCCTCCCTTGCTTAGCTCGACCATTCGAACCGAGAAATCAAAACCGGCGGCCCTTAGCTGACGTCAGCCAAGCCAGGTAGAACAGTTCACAACTCACAATTTGAAAGGGAAATTGAGGAAAGGACGATTCTGTTCACGCCGACGTTAAATGAGATGAGAGAGGCTTTGACGCCATCTTGCAGAGATAGATAAGAAGAGAGAGAGAGGGAGATGGACATGGACCACTTTTATCTCATGATATGGGCCGGCCCAGTAGTATTATGGTCATATCAAAGACCACCAATCAGTTGGTGGGCCTACCCCTTCTTAGATACGAAAGAACAAAGGTTGAACTGGTTACTTTGCACTGGTAACGAAGATCAATGCAACAGAAATGTTCTTCTCGAATTAGGGTTTCACAAATCCTATCTCTCAAACCTCAAGAGAGAAGAGAGAAGAGAGAAGAGAGAAAAGAACTAAGAGGTAAGATGGCTAATAGTGATGAAGTATGTCTCTCTGTCTCCTCCTTTGCTATGCATTTATAGATTGCCATCTAAGTGTGCCAATGGTGTTCCCATTGAGGTTGCAGAAGGTGAGTTTAATTCGTATACAATAATTAATAACAAGTACAATAACAATTCGAAATAATATGTAAACCCTTGAATGACAGAAAACATTACATTTAAGTCCTGCCACTTTAACGACATCATATAACGGATTTTTGGACATGAAAAAAAACAATAGTCTAAAATCCTAATCCATCGAAACAACTTATATAAAGAATCTTGACCATTGGTTGGACATAAAACATGTATAAAATACTTTCAAAATATAGTTACTTAATAATAATAGGACAAGAGAATGCTACCTTACTGGCACATGTACACACCAACGTGTGGGATTGGAGCATCTTCAGCTCAGGGGCAGCACGGTCTTTCCGTACCTTCTGTGTCTAGGTGTAAACACATGCAAGCAGGTAGTGTTCTTTTTTCCACAACAATAATAATGATATGATAATGATGATGATGATGAAAAAATAATAATATTTAAATGTATTTGCAAACGATTTACAAAACTATCATCAAGCTAGGATTTTGTTTAATCATAGTCTGTAAATTCTCTCAAGATATACTCCTTTGTGGGGAAGTGGATTCCATGTTGAATATTTCCTCCACTCAAATACAAATCATGAATCTAACCTACCAATATGGCGATATATAATTAGTGTAGGCATTAGCCATTGGCATACCAAGACGCACAAAATATACCAATAGCGGTAGGGACTTCTTAGGCATGGGAACAAAAACAACTATAAGAGAGTTTTGTTGCATAAATTGAACAACTAACAATGATCTATACAAGACTTTCATAATGATCATATCCAATAAACATGCAATATGAATGCACATGTCTATGTTCTTGAATCACATTCCGATAAATATACAACGTAGCGACCCTATGAAATGTATACCCAATATTGTCACTGACACTGAATACTTTAAGGTGTAACCATTGAACAATAAATCGCATATAAAATGACAATCCAAATTAACAGGCTTATTTAGGGTTTTATGGACACATGTCCAACACCATCTTTATCAGTTGTTGGGTCATACGTTGCCTTTTCAAACCAAGTCCAAACCTCGTCTAAGATGGGAATTAGAACATGGCATAATCTGCTACAGATCCAGGACGGACAAAGGGAATTGAACCTGGTAATTATTCATCAAACCTTCTCTGTGCTCCCCACTCTACTTAGAAAAATAAATTAAGAAAGGGGAAGGAAGAAGAAGAAGATGGAACATGGAACTGACATCTTCCACATATATTGGATTCCATGGCAAGAAATAGTGTAATTGAATAGTAGTTAGTAGGCCACAATTGTTGGTGAGTGGGTGACCCACAACTCAGTCTTCTGAATTTATTCTCTTCCCACTCATCACCCTTATGATGAATTATGAACAAATCCCAAGTTTGTTTATCCTTTTTATTGGTTTCAGGCGAGCAAGTGTGAAGAAAAACATAACAATCTGGGCTGATTTACACAACAGGAGGTGCAGTGGTGCAGCAGTAGAGGGTTGGGGTTGGGGTTGGGGTTGACAAACTTGCAAATGCTATGGCAACCCATTCACAGATTCACTTAGCTGTTATGATGGGTTGCTAGTGGACGACTCAGTGTACCCAGACTCTCACTCTCTCTCTCTCTCTCTCATCCCATGGAACTGCAAGTTTACTGTACATTTAATTGAAGAAATCTTGAATGTATATACCTCTCTCTCTCTCTCTCTCTCTCTCTCTCTCTCTTTCTATTGGCCAGTATTGATCAACGCTCCAGCTCACAGATACTTGGGTGATAAGATTTCCACATCAGCATCACAATCTCACATGTGATATCAAGTTCCACAAGATCTCAGATTTCTTATTATCCTATCTTCTATAGTTGGAAACATAGAAATTGTGTATTGTTACTCTTGGAAGAATTAGATTGTAATCGGATCTTCCATAGGTAACTAAATCAATCTATTTTCTCATGTACTCATGTATATATACTATTACCTAGTAAATGAAACACAAGAAATATTCTCACAATCAATATGGTATCAAGAGCCCAATAGGCCATCGCCCCTCCCTCTCTTTTTTTTCTCTCCTCTCTTCCTCTATCTCATCACCATGTCACAGGAACTTCCCACCATTGAAGCTTCTTCCCCTTCTTCTACTCCCAAGTCCTCCCAACCTGCGATCATGGGTGCTCATCACTTTGTCTCAATAAAACTCACGTCCAAGAATTTTCTATTTTGGCGTGCTCAAATACGGCCCTTTCTCAATGGACAAAAATTGTTTGGCCATCTCGATGGCACTAAACCCAGACCCACAGATCTCCCTACTGCCTCTGGAATGGGATGACCAAGACTCTTTGATAATGAGTCTTCTTATCTCTTCTTTATCCGATGAAGCTCTCCCTCTCATCATCGATAAAGATACGAGCAAAGAAATCTGGGACTCTCTCTGCGTTGCATATGGCTCTGCATCGAATACCCGGATTATGTCACTCAATCTTGCACTTCAGGATCTCTCTCAGAACTCTGACAAATCTATCACTAGTCTTATGCAACGAGCCAAATCTCTCTCTGACGAGCTCGCTGCTGCTGGCTCCCCTTTGAAACAGACTGACCTCTGTCTCCATATTCTTCGTGCTCTCCGCAAAGATCTTCGTGACATAGTTCCAACACTGCTCGTGCGTTCTGAACCACTAGCCTATTCTGATCTCCTTGGCGTGCTTCTCAGCCATGAGTTCATGAATCAGGCCTCTGCTCGCCTAACATCTGGCATTGATCCTCCACCATCCATGGATTCTCCTTCAACAAACACCGCTCAGCGTGATACCTCTTCCACCTCTCCCTCCTCTCCATCTGGGAAAGGTGGATGTGGTGGTTGCAGTGGACGTGGACGTGGTGGTCGTGGTGGCCGTTTTCACCAGCAAGGTACATGTATGTGGTGCTCTATTTGCAACCGAACCAATCACAACACCAATACCTGTTACTATCATCCTCCCTCTTACCCTGGCTATCCCTCACCTCAACCCCACCATACCTTTAATCCCACCCCTCAGCCAACTGCTCACTTCACCTCCAACCCCCCTACTACCTACTCCCTCCTACCCACCATACTATCAACCATCCACCACCCTCACTTGGTACCCCGACACCGGCGCAACCCATCATGTGACTCCTGACATCCATTCTCTATCTCTTATGATGGCTACAATGGCAATGATCGACTGCAAGTTGGTAACGGTAAGGGCCTCACCATATCCAGTATTGGTTCTTCTTCCTTACCCTCTCTTTCTTCTTCTCATTCCTTTAATTTATGTGATGTACTGCATGTTCCCTCCATTACTAAACCCCTCCTTTCTGTTCAGCGCTTTGCTCGTGACAATAATGTCTTTTTTTAGTTTCACCCATCTCACTTCTTTATGAAGGATTAGGTAACCAAGAGGATTCTTCTTTCAGGACCGAGTAGTGGCGGCCTTTACACTCTCTCTTCTTTGCCTTCTTCCCCTGTTGCTCACGTCGCTACACGCACTTCTCTCCATAGTTGGCATCAAAGACTTGGTCACCCTCATTCTGACCTTCTCAGATTCATGAGTGGCGCTAATGACTTGCCGTCTCTCCACCAAGCTTCCTTTTGTGTATCCCGCTTGCCAATTGGGCAAAGCCAGTAGATTACCTTTAAAGCAAACTTTCTCTCGTAGTTAATTTCCTTTAGATCTGGTTCATAGTGATGTATGGGGACCATCTTCCACTTTATTTGTTGATGGTCACCGGTATTTTGTTATTTTTATTGATGATAACACTAGATTCATTTGGTTTTATCCTCTTAAATTAAAATATGAAGTTTTCTCGGTTTTTCAACAATTTCAAGCGATGGTTGAAAGGCAATTTTCTAGAACAAGAAAGGCTATTCAAACTGATTGGGGTGGGGAATACCGCTCTCTCCCCCAATTTTTTTGATCCCTTGTCATTGCCCATCACTTGTCTTGCCCTCACACCCATGAGCAGCAAGGTTTTGTTGAATGCCGGCATAGACACATTGTTGAGACCGGCCTTACCATGCTTGCTCAAGCCTCCATTCCTCAACGCTTTTGGCATTTTGCCTTTGAATCTGCAATATATCTCATTAATAGAATGCCAACCCGGGTTTCAAATAATGTTTCCTCCTTTCAATTGGTACATCACAGGACACCTGACTACTCTTTTCTTCGTGTTTTCGGTTGTCTATGCTTCCCTTATCCCGTCCTTATAATCACCATAAAATGGATTTTCGCTCTGTTCCATGCGTTTTTCTTAGTTACTCTCCTTCTCATGTAGGGTATAGGTGTCTCGATCTCTCTACCAATAGGACATACATGGCTCACCACGTTCATTTTGACGAGAGTGTATTTCCCTTTGCTTCTCCGCCTCCTATGGTTCCCTCTCCCCTAGTCCAACCATCTTCTCCTTGGGCTTCTGCCCCCAATAAGGTTCCATCTCATGGTAATCCCTTACCAACACTGCCCCCCCCCTCTCCATTGCCTCTCTCGCCTGTCACCCCCCATCACCCCAAACCCCTCCATCTCACACTTCCTCCTTATCGCCCTCCCCTACCCCCACAACCCGCACTCGACCACTAAGGGAACTCTATTATGCCCCAACACCAAATCCTTCTCTCCCACCCTCTACCTCCACCATCCCTAATCCTAACCCGGCCCCCACCTTCCCTACCATCTTCTCCCCCAGCACGCCTTCACCCTATGCACCTGCGCTCTCATAAACAACCCCCTACCCCACATGCTTTGACCACTACCGCTCCTGCCATACCTGAACCAACTTGTTTCTCTGAAGCAAATAAGCACCCTTAATGGTGCCTTGCCATGGCTGAGGAGTTTAATGCACTCATAAAAAATGGCACCTGGTCCCTCATCCCACGCCTGCCCCACATGAACCTTGTCAGATGCAAATGGGTATACCGCATTAAGCGCAAAGCAGATGGGTCCTTGGAATGCTATAAGGCTCGGTTAGTCGCAAAAGGGTTTCACCAGTAGCACGGGATTGATTATACCGATACATTTAGCCCAGTGGTTAAGGCTACCACTGTTCGTTCCATACTTGCTATAGTTGTCTCTCAAGGCTGGTCGCTCCGCCAACTTGATGTCCATAATGCATTCCTGCACGGTCGCCTCACAGAAGAGGTGTTTATGACTCAGCCTTAGGGTTTTGCAGACCCCAATTGGCCCAATCATGTGTGCCGCCTACATAGGTCCTTGTATGGCCTCAAACAGGCCCCTCGAGCGTGGTTTCACAGGCTCTCCACGTTCCTCCTTCATTTGGGTTTTGTTGCATCATGGAATGATCCATCTTTATTCATTTACAAGTCTAATGGCCATCTCATGTATCTTTTGGTTTATGTTGATGACATACTTGTCATAAGCAATTCGTCAACACAGGTCACTGCTCTAATTACCAAACTTGTGGCTAAATTTTCTATCAAAGATCTTGGCCTCTTGGGTTTCTTTTTGGGCATTGAGGCAGTACCACAACCCAATGGTATTCTTCTTTGTCAGTCTAGGTATATCCGTGACCTACTGGCACGCTCAGGCATGACTAATTGCAAATCGGTTCGCATTCCTCTGGCTGTGACAGAACTGACATCGCCTTTAGGGGGTGCTCCCTTTGATGATCCAACTTACTATCGCTCCATTGTGGGCGCCTTACAGTATGTGACCCTTACCCGTCCAGATGTGGCTTTCGCTGTGAATGGGGCATGCCAACATATGTATGCCCCAACTATGGATCACTGGAGTCATGTCAAGCGCATTCTCCGATCTCAAGCAAAGTTGCTCCCACGGTCTCTTGGTTGAGCGCTCTTCCAAGGCCACGGTCCAGGCCTTCTCAGATGCTGATTGGGCTGGTAGCAGTTCTGATCGTCAGTCCACTGGTTGTCACACCCCATTCACACAGAACCGGACCGATGATCAGGTTAACTCCGGTTAACCCAAACCTGCCAGGATCATCTGATACAGTACCCCACCACAACATACCCACATCTAAGATAAGTGTTTAAAGTTCAGCGGAAGACTTAAATTACTTGTAATTATTCCCAATATACTTGATACCCAAATTAAAGTATATAGCTAAGTATATATGGGCCCGCATGCATGATATCTACACAAAAGAATAACAATTTATGTATCAAGTACACAAAAAGGGGGGTCATCAAAAGAATCAAAAAGCAAAATCCTATACGGTGTCATTACTGCGGTCCCGCAGCACAGTCCTCGTATATGCAATTAGCACAGTGCTCTTACTCCTCGGAGACCCACTAATCCTCAATGGGAAACTCGACAGTGGGGCCCGACTCCTGATCTTCAGACGGGTGACCTGTAAAATCATCTAAAAGAGGTACGCACGTGGGATGAGCTCACTAGCTCAATAAGTGAAAAGAAAGACCACACAACAATCACATCCATATGCACTATATGCTATGCAATTCATTTTAAATCTTATCCACCTAAACAACATTACTAAGTCTTTGGTTATGTGCTACTTACAACCACAGTGCGCGTATGCCCCGAGTATGAGCCACGAACTCCATCCGGTGATACGTCAACAGGGTTATCGAAGAAGGTCCACCGTGAGTACTCAGAAAAGTAAAGCATGCCAACTACCAGCTCTCAACATAAAAGTAAATGATAGAAAAGTAAAGGTACTGACCCCAGCAATTTAAAAGTAGTACGATTGGCCCTCTTGAATATACCACTGAGGTTCTCGACTATCCTAATGACCAGTCGGGCATATGTCTAACCGTCACAATGACCCGACAACCGCGACCACTGCTTCTCCCCAAGTGATAACCCACCACCTCAACCCCTGTTGGGAAGGGTCGTAGCACGGGAAAATGAAAATCCTAAATCGCATGCTCCTACATGACAAAGTACGATTGCATAATGCTACCGCGTCCCATACCACGGGCCACCAATGCACTCGTTTCCAAGCAGACTGCGACGTCTAGTCTAATAATGCATCATGCACAGTAATTCAATCACTCATCACATAAGCACATCAATCATTTAACATTGAGAATGTAAATCACCACCCACATGTCATAATTCCTTTATTTAGAATGCACAAGCAATACGTGCAAATAGCATACAAGGATGACTAATCTACACATAATTTGCATGATGACATGGCTAGTCTAGATACAATTTAATGATGCTACAACACGCCTTAAAATAAAGTCAAATGTCCTCTCCCCACTTACTTGTTGTGTACAAAAGCTCACGCTTGGTACGGGTGAGATCCGGTGCGAGAAATGTAAGTTTCTAGTGAAACCTATCATAAGTGAATGAAGTTAGCATTCCACCACTTGGGGTCAAAACTAACGAGATTTGATATTTAAATCATGTTTAAAATCATAAAAGAGGGTTTCCTGTCTGTTTTGTGCCCATTCAGGCTCAAAAATTCTACTGGGAGGCCAACAGGTGGGCCAGACAACCCACCTGTCACCGCCCATCGGTCTTTACAGGCTGGCCGGATAGCCCACCGGTTGAACCGGTGGGCCCCCTCTGGCGGGTGGCTTTGCCCGTCGGTCCCCACCCACCAGTGGGGACCGAGGGGCTACCCCCTCAGGTGGACTCCCTCAGGCGGGCGACTTTGCCCGCCGGTCCCTGCCCATCGGTGGGGACCGAGGGGTTGCCCCCTCAGGTGGGCGCCCTCAAGCGGACGGCTTCACCCGTCGGTCTTCGCCCACCTGTAGGGGTAGAAATTTGCTTTCTTCCTTGAAACGTTCCCCAACCTTGGGCAAACCAAATGGGGTTGTTCCAATCATATTTTTCACACATCTAAGGTCTTATAAGATGATTCTAACCTAGATCTAAGTTAGATTTAAGGATTGAAAAGCCATCTTACCTTCTTTGCTCAAGAACTCTTCCAAAACCTCAAAATCACCTCTTAACTCAAGAAATCACCAATGCTTCTCAAATCTTGTAAACACTTCTTTAAACCTTCAAAATCAACACATAGACCATCTATTAAACCTTAGATTCATCATCTCATGTGGTATTTACAAGATCTCAAGGAACTCTACCCAAATCAAGGGTTTCACTTGAGGTTTGGTGAAAATTTAAGAAGTATAGCTATCGCTCACCTCAAATCGTAGATCTCGTGTTGGGGATCACTTTTCTGGTGTCGGAATGAGGAGATCAAACCTCGGCATCGCTTAAAATCATTTCTTCCTCCTCTTTCTTTCCCTTTCTTCTTCTTCGTTCTCTTTTCTTCCTTTCTTTTCTCTCTCCTCTTTACTCTTCTCACCAACTCTTTAATGCATTAAATGAGAAAAGGAGAAACACAATAAGTACTATTTATACTTAAAGAATATCTAGTAACCACATGGGTGGGTCACTCAAGTGGGCGGGTTCGCCTGCCTGTGATCGCCCACCTGTTGGTCAAAACTTAGCCAAACAATTGAGATTTCGATGCAATTCGACTCTCGGCATGTATCTCACTCTCGGTACGAGATATATAATATGTATATACTTTAGGATACCACTACGTACCAACATTACCCATACATGACCTTATGATATGTGCATGTACACGGCTTGTGTACACCTGTCTCCTCTGGCACTGACTCGGACTTGTCTGGCCAACCTGTGTTCAAAGTCACCCTTGCCATCATGGTCCATAAGGAATCCTCCTTAACCCTCTCTGGTTCAGGTTCTGCATGGTTAAACCAGGTCAACCGTGTAATTAAACCAGGTTTCAAAAGTAGAGTATCACACTGGTGCTTACGCCATCTACCTTGGGCCAAACCTGATCTCCTGGTCCGCTCACAAATAGAAAATTGTGGCTCATTCCTCAACTGAAGCTGAGTACAAAGCATTAGCATATGCCTCTGCCGAACTCATATGGTTGGAATCTCTATTTAAAGAATTGAACTTTCCTATTCAGGGCCCCCCAATCCTGTGGTGTGATAATATAGGTGCCACATATTTATCGGCCAATCCGGTGCTCCATGCTCGCACAAACATGTAGAGATTGATTTCCACTTTGTTCGTGAGCGTGTGGCCAACCGTCAGCTGACTGTGCAATTTATCTCCACAACTGATCAGCTCGCTGATGCTCTCACTAAACCTCTTGCCACCTCCTGATTCCAGCTCCTGAGGGACAAGTTGAAGGTTCGGTCTCCTCCACCTACAACTTGAGGGGGTGTATTGTCCAGTATTGATCAACGCTCCAGCTCACAGATACTTGGGTGATAAGATTTCCACATCAGCATTACAGTCTCACATGTGATATCAAGCTCCACAAGATCTCAGGTTTCTTATTATCCTATCTTCTATAGTTGGAAACATAGAAATTGTGTATTGTTACTCTTGGAAGAATCAGATTCTAATCCGATCTTCCATAGGTAACTAAATCAATCTATTATCTCATGTACTCATGTATATATACTATTACCTAGTAAATGAAACACAAGAAATATTCTCTCATTCAATACTCTCTAAGAAAACATATATTTACCTCTCTCTATGAAAACTTGAATATATATATATATATACACCTCTCTCTCTCTCTTGCAACTGCAAGTTTGTTGTGGATTTAATTGAAAAAAACCTGAATAGGGAAAATTGTTTATAGATAGAGATGAAAGAGGACAAAATCCTAGGAGCAACTTGAGTGTGCTATCTTCCCCCCTGACTCTCTAGCCTTATTGCCTGCCAATTTAAGTTGTCTCGTTTAATACTTCACTGTCACTGTTTTATTTCTTATAATACTTATGCTGCTATACAAGCCGGAGCTGGATGTGTTCATGTATCTATATGCCTATGGTCTTATGGATATCTATATTTATTTTTTCTTTGAGATTCGGGCAGATCTTTTTCTCTTACTTCTTTGCTCTTTTTGGTTAGGAGAGTGGGTCACCACCAATTTTAATTGTTTATGGAGGTACTTAGGTCACTAGCTTGTTAATATGTAAATTATAGTTGTTGGTAGGTTAAAAATAAATCTTGTGTGTATATATATATATATATATATGTGTGTGTATAATGTGTATATATATATATATATACATATATAATCACTTAGATAGGTATCTTGTACTGCCTTTGACACCATGTTATTCTCATTGGTTCAAAAGCTTGAACTGTGTATATTTTAGGATCATTTACACCAAGTTGAAATTTATGTAACGGAAAAAGGAGGGCACACAACCATGGTTTACATGCCCCCTCACAGGTCTCTATCCTCATTTATTGACTCAGGCTTTTCTATACAAATCAACACCTATTAAAACTCTTCTTCCATTTACCAAAAAGAAGAAAAAAAAAAAAAAACTAACTCTTCACTTCCTTTTAGACGTGTATGATGTCAATATGAGCATGAATCGTATTGATCCTTTTTCCAAAAAAATTGTGTAAGAAATCCACATTGTGTGGGCTAGTGTACAGCGACATTGCACAGCTACACTTCCTGTTTCCTCATCATAAATCTTTTCTTCTAAACTGAGCAGAACCTAAGATGCCACTGCTACTATTACTGCTACTGCTGCTAAAATAGGATTAGTAATATGATTCTCTCTCTCCCTCTCATTTGTAGATGCACCATAGCATGAACATACAAATAATTATGCATAAATATAAAGGTAAATAAAATTGGCTCATCCCTTCAATGAACTCAATTAGCTATATAACACAAAAATAAATTAAGATTACATGTATGGGAAAAGAAGTGTGAAAGGCAACGTAGACCTCGCCCATACACGTGGGAACAAAAATGACTGCCTTCCCTCCCAATGGAAGACGAAAATTCTACCATTGTTGATGCTTCTGAATAGTTCAATATCTTCCTAAAAAATAAGATTTTTTTTTTTAAGACGTTTAGACTCTTCTTCTTCTTTTTTTTGGGGGGTGGGGGTGGCGGGGTTTGGGGCATCACAGCACTTTCAGAAGTTAAGGTTTCTATACATCCTAATGCGCTTTTGAAAATTAAGGTTTCTTTATATTATAATGCACAATACGCTATATATATGATGTGATCTGTTGAGGTGAGGGGTATGAGGCTTTCTAACTTCTTCATCAAATAGTGAAAGCTTTGATTTCTCACTCTCGGCTATGGAGGTAAGCCCATATTGGATGAACCCAATGAATCATTGTGTTCTGTATATGTGTGATTTGCTCTCTTTTTCAAATTTTTTTTTTTTGGCAATTGTTTTTGTTGCTGCCTTGTTAAATTTCCAACAGAAGAGAGCCCTACAGAGTCTCAGACTGATCTTCAGTATATCAGCAGGTACACACTCAAGACAGGACTGATGAGGAAGGCCTGCATACACTCCTGTCATGTTGGCCCATGGGGCTTAGAAATTTAAAATTTTTGTTTTTCTTTTGGTAGGACATGGGGTTTGATTCATTCTAATAAGCTACTTATATATGTATATATATGATCAATACTACCATATTGAGCGATCCAACCTTACATTCATATATAGGTTATGTGAGATCATCAGTTTTCATCACAGGAGATCACTTGGTGGTGACCACACTTCACCTCACTACGCGTGTACTAAATGACAACTTAAGGCTCTAAGATCCACACGGGAAGGGGACCATATATGTGTTCTTCAAACCGACTATGGAGTTACTACAGTAACCCTCAACACAGTCAACACTACTGTAACTCTTGTGGTAGAAAGTAAATATAATTATGGTTATGATTAAACCCATGATTAAGGAACCTCTCTCTCTCTCTCTCTCTCTCTCTCTCTCTCTCTCTCTCTCTCTCTTGCTGCAGTGTAGTACTGGAACTTTACAGACACGCATGGAATAGTTGATAGCAACCAAAAAGGAGGTGCAGAGTTTTCCCCCCCTTATATATTAATTAATTGATTAAATTATAATTAATATTCAAAATGCTTCTGAGAAATCTCATGCTCTCCATCTGCAACACCCCCACCAAAACGACACCAAAAGCCTTATCTTTCTAAAAAACTCAAATTTCTATTCTTCTCCTTTTCAATACTGACTCTCTCT
>NW_024870468.1:113620-118441 GCF_013358625.1 Macadamia integrifolia | reverse complement strand
TCTACCTCATATGGATCTTGCCCATAACAGAGTTCATGGGCAGGAACAGATCTTTGCATAGATTTGAGACTGTAGGCATCATCACTGGAGCCTTCATTATCTGAGTCGGAGCCGAGCTCTGCCAGACGAGCGCGAAGGGCTTCCTTCTCACTTTTGGTGCTTGATTTGGAGGAGGTTTGGATTTTTGGAACAGGTTGGAGACCTGTTCTTGCGTTGCAAAGGGGTTTATTAATGGTTCATTGTTTGAAGTTGAGGCCTGTTGGTTTTGAGGTTTGCTTAAAAAGGCTATTTGTTGCTTAATTTGCTTTATTTCATACTGCAAAGATGCAGTAGTGGTTTCAAGGGATTTGATCCGACCAGAATGATCAGGAATAATAGGTTTTGATATTTTATCAAATTTTTGCATTATTTGATGGAGATTGTAAGGTTGAGGAGAGTTTTGGGTAGAAACATTGTTTCTGAGATGCTCAAGGCAGGCCTTCTTATGTTCTGGGTCTGCTAAGCTATCAATATAATCAAAAATATTTGAATTTGGTGATGCACGGAGCATCCGAATCGGTTTGGGGACACAGTCTTCACAGCTAAGACCAATAATACAAGTTCTGTGATGGCACAAGCAGTTTTCTACAAAGGATGGAATCACCATTCCGACTCCATGGTAAGGCTGCTGAAATAGAAAGAGGTACTCCTCGGTTGGTAGTTAATTACAAACCCTTAAATGATGCCCTCCAATGGGTCAGATATCCTATCCCAAATCAAAAGGATCTTTTACAAAGAATTTATCAAGCAAAGATCTTTTCCAAATTCGATATGAAGTCTGGTTTCTGGCAGATCCAGATCCATGATAAGGATCGTTAAAGGTATTCCTATTGAAGATGCTGTTAATACCCTTATTTTCAGCATTGCAAATTATTTTTTAGGAAACCCTTCTCGTCTCAAAGATAGAACAGCTGAACAATTATCAAACCTTAGATGTAAGAAATTACATGATTTCAAATGGTACAAAGACACTTTCTTAACCAAAGTTTTAACCAGACCTGATGCAAACCTTCCCTGTTGGAAAGAAAAATTCCTTACAGGATTACCAACTTTGTTTTCAGAAAAAATTAAACAACGCCTTAGGAAGGAAAATGATGGAATCATTCCCTATGACCAAATGTCCTATGGCCAAATTATTAGTCTAATTCACGAAGAGGGCCTTGCTCTCTGTACTGATATTAGACTTAAGAAACAAATCCATAAAGAAAACAAATTTTACAAACGTGAGTTAGGAGGATTCTGCGAACAATTCGGATTTCCACCTCTCAGACCTCCAACTAAACACAAACACAAGTCTTCTCGCAAATATTATAAGAATTTTCACAAATCTAAAAAATATGTGTCTAACAGACCATTTACAACCCCCGAATTTTATCATAAAACTCCTTCTAAGCCAAAATATAACAAATATAGGAAGCCTTTCAAGGCACCTAAAAATTTTAAAAATCAAAATCCAGATAAAACCACACAAGGATGTTTCAAATGTGGTAAGCCTGGACACATTGCAAAATTTTGTAGAGTCTCAAATAAAATTAATTCTTTACAAATCTCTGAGCAAGATAAAACCCAAATCCTTGCTCTTTTCCAAGAAACTTCTTCATCTTCTTCTGGGGATGAAAATAACAAACTTAATCAAATACAAGCCTCTGAACATAATTCTTCCAGTTCTTCCAATAATGAGAACTTTCAAGCATGTACTTGTGATTCTTGTATTATTGGTCTTAGCTGTGAAGATTGCGTTCCCAAATCTATCCGGATGCTTCGTGCATCACCAAACTCAAACATTTTTGATTATATTGATAGCTTAGCAGACCCAGAACATAAGAAGGCCTGTCTTGAGCATCTCAGAAACAATGTTTCTACCCAAAACTCTCCTCAACCTTATAATCTCCATCAAATAATGCAAAAATTCGATAAAACATCAAAACCTATTATTCCTGATCATTCTGGTCGAATCAAATCACTTGAAACCACTACTGCATCTTTGCAGTATGAAATAAAGCAAATTAAACAACAAATAGCTCTTTTAAACAGACCTCAAAACCAACAGGCTTCAACTTCAAACAACGAGCCATTAGTAAATCCTTTTGCAAACCAAGAATATATTGAACCAAATCCTACAATTCCAGGTTTTGTGTCTACCATAACTTGTCAAAATTGGTATGTTCGCATAACCTTAGTCATCAATGCCTCGTTCAAATTTTCTTCTATTGCTTTAGTCGATTCCGGCGCAAACGCCAACTGTATCAACGAAGGTGCCATTCCAACCCAGTTCTATGAAAGAACTACCCAACGCCTTAACACGGCTAATGGATCTGGGTTGAATGTTCAATACAAACTTTCAAACACCCATGTTTGTAACCAAGGCCTTTGCCTTCCCCAAACTTTTATCCTTGCTAAGGATCTTGACCAGACTATAATCCTTGGTCAACCATTTTTAGAAAAAATCAAACCCTTCAAAATAACGCAAGATGGGATTTCTACCAAATTTCAAGGACAAAAAATAGTCTTCCCATTCTTACAAGCTCAAAATACCGATGACCAAAATATTAGAAAAATTAGACAATTAAATTTTCTCAAAACAGAGCTTCTTCATGAAAGAGTCTCTGATCATCTTAAAAGTCCAAAAACCATCCAACAAATTAATCAAATTAAAACAAAATTTGAATCCAATCTTTGTTCTGATGTTCCTGATGCCTTTTGGTACCGTAAGCAGCATATGGTTACCTTACCTTATGCCACTGGATTCTCAGATTTTCAAATCCCTACTAAGGCAAGACCTGCCCAAATGAATCAAACTCTTTTAGAAACTTGCAAAGCAGAGATCAATGATCTCTTAGCCAAAAACCTTATCCGTCCCAGTACCTCACCCTGGAGTTGCACAGCCTTCTATGTTAATAAGGCTGCTGAAATAGAAAGAGGTACTCCTCGGTTGGTTGTTAATTACAAACCCTTAAATGATGCCCTCCAATGGGTCAGATATCCTATCCCCAATCAAAAAGATCTTCTTCAAAGAATCTATCAAGCAAAGATTTTCTCCAAATTTGATATGAAGTCTGGTTTCTGGCAAATCCAAATCCATGACAAGGATCGCTATAAAACAGCCTTCACAACACCCTTTGGCCTATATGAATGGAATGTTATGCCATTCGGCCTCAAAAATGCTCCTAGTGAATTTCAGAAAATCATGAATGACATATTCAATTCCTATGGACAATTCACTATTGTCTATATTGATGATGTCCTGGTTTTCTCAAATTCTGTTGAGCAACATTTCAAACACTTAAGAACATTTTACCAAATCATTAAATCAAATGGTCTTGTTTTATCAAAAAGGAAAATGGAATTCTTTCTTACCAAGGTTAGATTTCTGGGGCATTTGATTGAAAAATGTACTCTTACCCCCATTGATCGTGCCATTACCTTTGGTGAAAAATTCCCTGACCAAATCCTTGATAAAACTCAATTACAAAGATTTTTAGGAAGCTTAAATTACGTTCGTGATTTTCTTCCCCAAATTAGTAAGATTGCCGAACCTCTTTATCTTCGGCTTAAAAAGAAACCAACTCCTTGGTCTCAAACCCAAACAACTGCTGTTCAAACTATCAAAAAGCTTGTTAAAGAAATTCCTTGTTTATTTATTCCAAATCCTGAGGCATTTAAGATTGTTGAGACTGATGCCTCTGACATTGGATATGGAGGAATTCTTAAACAAAGAAATCCTGATAATGATAAAGAACAATTAGTCCAATTTACTTCTGGCATTTGGAATTCTGCTCAAAAGAATTACAGTACCATCAACAAAGAGATTTTATCGATTGTTCTCTGCATTCAAAAATTTCAAAATACATTATTAAATAAACCATTTTTAGTTCGTGTTGATTGTAGCGCAGCTAAATATGTTTTACAAAACGATGTTTCAAATCTTGCATCAAAACAAATTTTTGCCCGATGGCAAGCTTTATTATCAATTTTTGAATTTCAAATAGAATATATTAAAGGAGAATCCAATTCTGTCCCTGATTTTCTTACCCGTGAATTCTTACAGGGCCAGACTCCTCAAATTAACCTTATCCGAATGGCTCCTCCTAAGGAGTCCACTTCATCAAATTCTGTTGTTCGAACCAAATCAAACTATGGTGCTACGGCTGCCTCTGCTGCACCATCCCATCAAATTGTTACCCGTAGCCAGACTCAAATGACTACCACAAAAATACCTTATTCCCATGCTGTGGTAGTAGGCTCTACCTCAGGTCCCATCCAACCCACAAATAAGGCCAGTACCAGCCTCCAAACTACACAAACCAAACCTCTTCAAACAGTACAAGGTTCCAAACTCAAAAGCCAATATTATGAAAAGCCTTGCAAAGAAGACCTCTTCATCATTGAAGAGCCCTTATACAAATATCTTGATTCGCCAATAATGATGGCACAAGCAGTTTTCTACAAAGGTTGGAATCACCATTCCGATTCCATGGCAAAAAATCAAGAATTCTACGAGTATATTCTCGTCGAAACCGATTCTGTCAGGCTCAAACTCAATTATGACAGAACCGACCCAACTTTGGTTACACATACAACTGTAACCATCTGCAAAATCCTGTCTCTCAAAGATTGGGGAACTCATCCCATGAACCAAAGGAACTTTTCAAATATTTTTTCCCCATAAAATTATACATACAAAGATTACCAGGATGCCTGGTTCAAAGCTTTCACCTTTCAAAATAGAACAAACCGCCACTCTTGGTTTTTCTGTTTTGAATACAAATTCAACAATCAAAC
>NW_024870468.1:99940-113570 GCF_013358625.1 Macadamia integrifolia | reverse complement strand
GCAACTCTACCACCCTTCCCTTCCCTTCAACTTCATTCAATTTCAGACATAATCCTTTTCCCATGCAGACCTTTTTCCCACTCCCAAAACCCTAAATCCCTGGAGAAAGGTAAAGAATTTTTTTCTGCAATCTCTCTCTCTCTCTCTCTCTCTTCTTAATCAACAACAAAAACCAGAACTTTGATCCGAAGACCCAAGAGTTCATGATCCATTATCATACCCTAATCATGATTTGCAGACCCTACTTAAAGAAAACCCAACTTATCATAGTCTTCATCATTACATCTTTTTTGTTGATCTAGGGTGGAAAGGGAAAATGAAAGAAAAAAAAAACAATTAGGGAGCAAAGATAAGATGTCTCAATAGTCAATCTTAACCATCATGACTAGAGAGACACATGACCCACCACCCAAGATGGAAGAGAAAAGCTTTTCTCAATTCTCATACAAAAAGCTTCAGCAATTATAAGAACTATGATTAAGATCAAGGGTTAGGGACATAGTACACTTAGTAGAAAGTGGTCTTCACTTTCTCTTTTCTTTACAAGGGGATTATTCTATAGTTTCTTAAGCACATTTTCCTTGGAGAGATCTTTATGGTGGCTGTATTTTTTTAATGTGGGCATGTTAGCTAACCAATGTAAAAGACATTCCCTTTGGGCCTGTGAACCCTAGTCAGTGGGCCTGCCTCCCCTTGTTCCAGCCAAGCGTGCCCTTGAAACTCCCCCCCAAGCCATTGTGCTGAGCACATGTTTCCATTCTTCCTTTTAGGCATTTGGGTTTTTGTTATTTTCCCTCAGTTCATCAACGTTTCAACCTTGTATCCATTACTAACTTCTTATGATTTTGGTGTTTAGTAGTTTGTTGTGGTTATTGTTGTTCTTGTCTTTGTTGATGAAGATGAAGATGATGATGATGATGATGATGATGGTTGGGTTGGTCATGAGCTTTGATTTTTTTGCTACTTTATATGGTTTGTTTTTTGTCTTTATTGTTTATGGATGAGAAAGAGAAGTTTGGTTGGATCACAGAGGTTTGTTGTGGCTGTGATTGTTTTGCTAAAATTAGGAAATTCTGTTGAGATGAGACCCAGATCTCTTGCTTGGCTTTACTGCAATATCTTCCACACCATCTCTTTTGTTTTCTTTTTCAAGTTGACAATATTTTGGGATCTCATATAACAAATATGGTGTGTGGAGTTCCTTAATTTTCACATCAAGGAGGGAATTTTGACTTTTTGAAAGTTGTGGCCCTTTGAGAAGAGGGATGGGTATAGCGTTGACACATCACAGCTATGGCTGTGTTGGGCTGGGCCAGCCAATGGCCTGATCAACCTGGCTCTGAATTAGCCCAAACAGTCCTGCTCAACATGGGCACAAAATTTTGAGGTCTAAGGTTGGCCCTAGCCCGATATGAGCTGGGCAGATATCAAGCTCGATCAATGGCCTGGACAGGCCTAAGCCCAAGCCCAACTATATATCCTGATAATAATTTGTTACGTAAGCCTTCCTATAATTTGTCTTCCCTTTATTTCTCTCTACTCTATAGATCATGTTTCGGCCCTTGTCGGTACCCAAATCCTCCTGCTAGTTATATATTACAGGGGAAATGGTTTTAGGAGCGTTGCTTTTACACCAGTGCCCTGACCAATTTGAGCATGCGATGTGACATCGATCAGGAGAGGTAAGGTGGTCATTTCTCACCCTTGTTTATAAGCGTAGGGGTGTGCTGTAGATAGAAAATGTGTTCCTTTTTATATGGGGGAAAAGGAAAGTTACCTGGTGGCATGCAACCTGTGCTCAGGCACAGCCCCCTTGAAAAATCTCCTTGCCCTCTTTCAAATTGAAAAATCCCCCTATTGATGCCCCTGCGTGTCTCCATTGGCCCCCATGCTGGTGCAAGGGCCACATGACCGGACAGCGTTCTCTGCCTTATATATGAAAAGGGATTGAGTTCCATGTCCAACTAAGAGGCATATGCTAGCACCTCTCACTCTATCTCTCTCAATAGGGGGCAAATATGTCATTTCATGGGAGGGAGAAGAGAGATAGACAAGGGAGGTGCTACCATATGCTCTGCACCTTGGCAGCATTCTTTTCCCCATATATAAATATGGGGGAAAATCAGTCCTTGGTCACACAACCCATGCACCAACATAGGGGCCAATACGGGGGCGCTATGGGCATAAAGGCAAGGTGGATTTTGGGGTTTCACAGGTGTGGGGGTGTAATTTCTCTGCTCTTTGTGTCTGGGCACAGGGGTCACGCGACCAGGGAGCATTCTTTTGCCCTATAAATGTATTGGGCAAGAGGTCGCTACTTGGTCATGTAGCCCTTGCACTAGTATGGGGGCCAATGAGAATGCACACAAAGACATCAACATGGATGATATTTTTTTATTTCAATGGGGTGGGACAGTAAATTTGCATGCTACTTTGTCTAAGCATAGGATCCACGTGACCAGATAGCCATCTTTTTCCCACGTATATTTTATGGGGAGGGATCTCCATGTCCCACACTAATCTAATGGGCACACAAGAGGGAGTGTCACAATCTATGTAAAGGGGCCAGATGGTCAAGGATGAGAATTTCAGAAGATGTGTACTATTGTTGGTGCACAGTTTGTACATCATTTTCAATAATAATAGTAAGGGAAAATAAATCCATGACGACAAAGTGTAGATTTTAATTGTGGGGCCCACATTGATACTCTCTTTTATTTTGACCCAAGTGAACCCTATATGGATGATATTATTCTCTGTATAGCCATTGGTGTGGCATGCACATTCATCCCCAAACTACCATCGTGGGTAACCCTCTCCCTAATAGTATTTACATTTTTTCTTCGTAACTGTCTATATAATGGTTTTTGCATGATGGGGAAGCAATAATGTTCTTGCATTAATCTAAAGAGTCATGATTTTAAATTTTAGAATTTATATTTACATTTTGTAATAAGGCAAAAGGTTGTGTGCATGATTTTGCATGATGCACAACTATGCAAACAGCCATCAGATGGAGTTGTAGGAGGTGCACCGTAGACTCTTATCCTCCATCCAATGGCTTTGTACATGATTGTCCACCATGTAAGACTATATAAAACTCTTCCCCGTAAGAAAATAGAACATATAAGTAAATATTGTCGAAGGTAGGCCAGCACATGCCGTCCAAGGCTCGAAGTACCATGGTGGGATGGGTTAGATGGGCTTTTCTTACCAAGCCCAGCCTAAGCCCAACATTGAAGTGTGGGCTTCACTGGGCTACCTTGGTCTAGCTCTGATCGGGCCCGGCCTGCTTACATCCTTACTGTTATGGGTTTTTGAATCCATTCTCATTTAATTATTCATGTAGGGTTGTAAATGAAGAGGATATTACCAGGATCCGTATTCACATCTGACCCTTTCTCTCCGATACTGATACACTGATATCATAACCGATTAATAATAATTGATCGGACTCTAGTTGTTGCCGCGGATTCCCATATAACATAGATGACCAGAAACTTTGGTGGGGGAACTCTTCGATGTTTAAGTTAGAAATCTGGACAAACAGTCAAGGAGATTGGGAATAAAAAAATAAAAGGTATCATGCGCGTGAGTGGACATACTTGGTTTTGGATTTCCCCCCTTCCTTTTATCCTTTTATCTGTCAGAGGTTGGTAGTTATTGTAACCGATCATCCATCTTCACCATTGTGGGTGTCCTTGAGCCTCAATAATGGATGAGAATGGAGAGTCGCGGGCAGTTCCACTGACAGTGGGAGTTATCCCCTTGGCAGTTTACAATTGTAAGGATGTTGGACTATTGAGTGGAGACCCGTGGACACATGTAGGATGATGAGAATAGTCCTTCATTGGTCGACATGTTACTTTCTCAATGGTTGGTTATATTTATGCACATCACTAGTGAAGCCATATTTGATCCCTTTAATGAACACTAGCCTAGCTTAGCGGTGGTAGCTTCAGCTTGAAGAGTCGACGCCCATGGAAGGAGGTCGTGGGATCAAACCTATCATATCTGGGTGCGTGTTAGAGTAGGTAGCCCTTAGCCCTACTAGTGCCCAAGAGGTTGGCCATTGGCCAATGGTGCTCAATAAGATAGAATAAAAAAATTATTAAAAAAAAAAATCCCTTTAGATTACTATATATACTATGGGTTTTATATGTATTATAAAAATATATGTGATATATGAATATTTAGAAGTTATACAAATAGGTGGTAAAAGAGGAGAGGGGGCTTAGGTTTAGGGTCATCAATCAATTTTTCTCAGTAGGATTAGGGTAAAGGTTTAATTTATTTAAGCTAAGAAGGTAGGATCCTTAGTAGGATTAGGGTACGGATCGACTTTATTTCCACTTCTTTATATGTTTATCCCTCGAATATAATAATAAATAAAAAAAGAGAAAAATAAGCTTAGAAGACAACATGACCTCTATACCTAGATACAAGGAGTGGTGAAAGGATAACCCTGCCCTTTGAAAAACAAAAATCTTGTCATTATTGATGCTTCTATGTGTACTTCCATTGATCCCCACACTAATGCAAGGCAAGAAAACCAAAAAGACCCCCTCGCTGTTGAATGCTCCCATTGACAACCTCAATGAAGGTCCACTACTTTTAATTTAAAAAAATAAAAAAATAAAATCCATTGCAACGTTACCGTGACTTTTTTACTGCCACAGGAGTCTACCAAAAAAAAAACCTACGCTGCCCATTTCAAGTTGCACCATCCCTATCTCAACATATATTATTTAAAAAAAAAAAAAAATCTACTTGTTTGCATGTCGCTACGCCCAAACACATGCAGATGAGAAAAAACCATGCTGCCCCTGATACAATGCCTCTGCACGAACTCCCATCAGCCTACACACTGGCTCTGTGGCCACGCAAGCAGTCAGGGATCCTTGCCTTCGAAAAAATCAACTGTGACCGGAGATAAGTTTCATTGTCGAGAGGGAAATAGCCCGAATCACCAGCTAAGACCCCTAAATGATTGCTTAGTTATATAGGAGGTAGGGGTGCAGACAACCAAGAAATTGCCTAGAAGCAGCTACCCTTGATAGAATGTGTAAACAGCTTGCTGATTTGGAGTTCTTGTGCCGAAACGATTTTTCGAAAATGTGGGATGTAAAATATGCATCAGTACGGGAGCATTCCAACTTACAAGGAGGGAAAGTTCACAAAAAACAATATGTTATCTTCAGCCATCCACCAAGGCACAAGAACACAAAGATTATTGGAATCTAAATTAGGGGCAGTACACAATTATTGCTCCCAGACACAGCTCTCAAATAAAAATCCTCTTAAGAACCTCAAAGGCAAGTTCTCTATATGATAAGGTGCAATAAAGATACAACGACAAATCTGGCTGATGCCCTTCTTACACAGTTGACAAGCCACAGTGATCAAACCAAATACAATTGTTTTGTATATTAGATAAAATAAAATGAGACATTTCATGACAATAGCTTAGACAACTTCTACCATACAATAAAAGAATAATAATGACAGAATGAGAGCTCACTTTTTGAAGCTACCGAACTGCTGTTGTTGTCCAAGGGTCGAAAATATGTCATTTCCACCAATTCCAGATGAAGATCTACCAAGGCCTGATCCCATGCCCATGGCTCTGCCCATGTAAACTGCAGATGGTGGAGTCTTTTCCTTCTCCTCTGACCCATCACTGAGGGTGCCAACAATTCCAATATCTGCTAGAGAAACTTTCTTCGCTATACATTGGATTAAGATGCCAAGGAAAAACAAACGAATGAAGTTAATAAAACTGCACAAGTAGATCCATAGTTAAATTATCATAACTAAATTCAATATTCTTCAAACATCCAGGATGCCACACTGTTCAAATCTTTAAACCCTCACAGCATGTTTCCATGTGTTACCATTGAATGTTTAATTGAACAGAATCAACAGCTTTATGACCAAAAACAGAATTAACAGCTGGGATGAACACATAGTAAACATTAATAGTATAAGAATTGTAACTTTCAAAGCAAAGAGCAACTCTCTTCTAGAATGCACGCACAAGTTTGGGCTAGGGAATTACTGGTTCAGATTGGCAGTAAAATTGGCCCAACGAAGATGAAGCAGTTTCAGCATTCCCATAGAGTTGGTTAAATATATATAAGCTCCCATCAGTGGAGCTATTCAATTTTCAGAATAATTGCGAAGACAAAGAAGGTAACGTGTGACAGACAAAATTCATCCATACAATGTAATTCAAAATTTCAGCTACCTCACAGAGTTAGGGTCTTAGTCCATACCGTAAGAAAATGTGCCAAACAACTGCTACTGGACATAATTAGCCATCAAGGCCCTCAGTTGGGCCTGGATTTGGGCCAAACAAGGACCTACAAATTGGCCATCAATAGGTTGCTATGGCTTCTTCGGGCCTACTATGACAGCCCCCATACCATAGCCAGACAACCATCAGTACACAAATTAGCTGCCCATAAGGCTTTAAAGCCCTTACTAATACATGGCTCCCTAAATATTATCACACTAATGCGAGGTCCCATCCTAGGTCCATGCCAGCCAGACATACGTATAAAGTACAAACTAACATATACCGACTCCACTACATAAATTACATCAGATGGTACAATAAACATGAACGGGCCAAGATGAGCCTGAGCAGAAACAGCCTGGGGAAAGATCTACCTGGCCCCAAGCCAGCCTAGAGCATTTTATGGATCACCTACTACATTCTTGATCAAGAGGTAAATCAGATTTGACATGAAACCTAAATTGTATTTACTGAATATTTGAATAAACAAAACATCCAACATCATTGATAGCCAAGTTTAACTGATGCAGACTATAGGTGCGTTCACTAAACTTTCACCCATGTTATTATGCGCTAATTGGAGTGCTAAGTTACACATTAATGAGATTAAAAGACCAAAGGAGACTTGGAAGTTGCAGAGCGAAAAGATATGGATAGCCCAGGCTTAACAACTAACATGTCCATCTCATCTTTGTGGAAAGGTGATAGAATTTGGAATTTCTTGGGTGCGGATATTTGTAAAGGAGGAGTCAAGGAGGAGGCGCTGCTTCCGGTGATGGACAAAGTTAAAAAGCAGAATGGCTGGATGTAAACGAAAATTTTTATCAAAGGCAGAGAGAGTGGAGCTGGTTCGATCAGTTACTTCTGGGATGCCGACGCACAACTTTGCAGTGTATTGGTGGCCCTCTTCCCTTCTCGCTACCATCGAGAACTGGATGATGAATTTTATTTGGACAGGAGATGTAGACTCATAGACTCTATGAAAGCCGTTACAGTTAGCTGGGATCAGGTTTGTAACCTAAAGAAGGAGGACTGGGTATAAGAAGGCTTCGTGATGTTAATAAAGCCATGCTTTGCAAGATGGTGTGGAAAGTGAGGAATGAAGACTCGGCTACAACCAGATTCTTAAACTCACATTTTGTTAAGGAGGGAACCTTTAAGAAGGGATATAGAGCCTCGTCCATTTGGCCTGGAATTAGAAGAATGTGGAGATTTGTTGCATCAAAAGAAAAATGGATTGTGTGTAAT
Organism: Macadamia integrifolia; assembly: GCF_013358625.1. Lineage (NCBI taxonomy): Eukaryota > Viridiplantae > Streptophyta > Magnoliopsida > Proteales > Proteaceae > Macadamia > Macadamia integrifolia. The sequence goes on along the minus strand of NW_024870468.1, from coordinate 106,024 downwards.
GGTAGGGGTATAAACTTTTGGAAAAAAAAGTGGATGGGGCCATCAACCATTGAAACAGATTATTGAACTGGATGAGAGTCATTTCAGCAAGTCTAATGCTAAAGTGGAAGAATCTATATTAACTTCAGAAAGGAGGTTACCAGATGTTCACTCAAGAAGGCTGCAGAATGTATTTAATGTAGTGAAGTGAATAAAAATCCCTAGAGTACTCGATTGAAGACCGATGTATGTGGAGCCTAACACCTTTAGGCAACTTCATAACGTTGTTGGCTTGAGTAGAGAACGCTGCCCTAAGGTCCCATAGGAGTCTATAATATGGTGCAAGAAACGTCAGCCATGCTATGCGACACTTGGGTGCGTATTGCTAATGGAAAGGTTCCAACGGATGAGGCAGCCCAGAGAAAAGGAGTTGACCTTGCTTCAACTAGCAATTTATGGGGTAAGGCTAGTGAGTCATTTCAGCATCTATGTTTGCAATATTCCTATTCCCTGGAAGCATGGAAAATTTTTGCAGATTGGGAGTCTCATGGCATATTCACTTAAAACATGGATAAGTTGCTGCAATGGTGGAAGAGGAAAATGAGGTGCTTGGGTGTCAAGGAACCGTGGATGGTGGGTTTGGTAACTATTTCATCAAATATATGGCGGAAGCGGAACTAGGCATTTCCAGGGGAACGAAAGAAGTCCAACCTGCCAACATCCATGAGATGGTTAAGTGGGAGATCAGGGAGTGTAACCTGGATACTAAAGGGGCTGTAAGAACAGTCGCTGATCTTATGTGCTGCAGAAGACTAGGCCTTAATGTTGTTGGAGGTATTTTGGTCTAAACCTCAGCCAACCTGGATGAAACCAAACATTGACGGGGCTTGTTAGGTAACCCAGGAAGAGCAGGAGCTGGTGGTGTTACAAGGGACCACCTGGGGCAAGTGGTGGCTCCATTTAGATACTACCTTGGTGTGAAAGCTCCTTTTGAGGCTGAATTTGAAAGTCTCATGGAAGGCCTGATGCGAGTGAAAGAGATAGAGGTTGAAGCGCTTTGGATAGAATCGGATTCAGCTTCGGTTGTGACATCAGTGCAGTCAAATCATATCCCTCAGCTTGCTCTTCAGAGGTCGTTATACTTGCAGCCCTTCCTTCTTTCTATCCCATAGAAGATAACACACTGTTTCAGGGAGGCCAATCCCATTGTGGATTATTTGGCTAAAGAGGCGGCAAAGTTAGGAACATCATCTTTGAGAAATGACTTCCCAGCAAATATCGTGGAAGAGCTAGCTGTTGATGTTATGTCTAGACTCTAGACCTAGACCCCCTTTTCGGTTTCGGTAGTCCATAGATGGGGAGTGGGGACCCAGCTGATGGCAATGCTAAAGGTGGGGTGCCTTGTCAGCGGTTTCTTTGGGTATGTAGTTGGTTGAATGGTTGCCCTGCTTTTCTGTATTTCTATAGTTTTTTAATTATATTGATCCCTTAGCAAAAAAGGAAAAAATAAATATAAAAAATAACATGCCCTTAATAGAGTTGAATGACAGAACAGAATTCATGTAGCCGACCAAAATTAGTTGGAAAAAGGCTTCAGTGAGTTGAGTCGTATCATGCACTAACTTAAAAAATGAGATTGTTCCAATCCACTAACAGACCAAATTCTAAGATCAGTCCGAATGGCAACGTGTTGAATGACATTCCACTAGGTAGACAACTACATGTTGTGAGAGAGAGAGAGAGAGCTGCTTGAGCCTACAGACAGCTATCAATAAGTCTTTCGAATGATAGAAATGGACCCATCTTCCTTTTCTTTTTATTTTTTATCCGGATAGGTTATAGTTGGCTACTTGTAATTGTTATTGATTTCTGCTGACCTGTTTCTTTCCTCTCACTTTGGGTGGTCAAGCTGGAGTAAATAGCATGCTTACAAATTTAGCATAATGTTTCAACTAACACCACTAAAAAAAAACATCCAAACTTTGTTTTCAGGTTTAAAATCCGACCGTAAATAATTTCTCTGATAAATTTAGCAAGCATCAAGAACATCAACTTAGCCTTTTCCTTAGACGTAAGGGATTGGGTACATGGATCCACAAGGAAAAAAAACCCACAGGAACATCCCACCTACAATCATTCAGAAACATGGATCTTTGCCCTCCTAACAACTCTATTTGCAGTCAAACTGGAGTCAAGACTTAACCTCTGCAGGTCTTTTCTTACAACATCCTCTATGGTCATTTTAGGCCAACCCCTACCTCTTTTTGCTCCTTCCATCTGGATTTTGTCACTCCTCTCCGGGGGCTTCCCTAGGTCTCCGTTGGACATGTACATACTCCATAACACCTTAACTGACATTCTTTGAGCTTGCCTTGAATCAGGGCTACTCTCAAATCATCTCTAACCTGATCATTCCTTATCCTATCTCTCCTAGCTTTTCCACACATCCATCTCAACATCCTCATCTCTGCTACGCTCAGCTCATCAATCTTATGCTTCTTGACTACCCAACATTCTGTCCCATACATCATAATCGGTCTTACCACCGTCCTGTAGAATTTTCTTTTAAGCTTTAAAGAAATATGTCGATCAAACAACACCCCAGATGTCCCTCTCCACTTCATCTATCCTACTTTAACTCTGTTGGAACATCATCTTCTATATCACTTCCTTGTTTATGAAGGACCCCAAATATCTAAAATAATCAATGTCGCGGAATCTCTCTCCTCAAATTTCACCACTTCGTTAACCATCTTTGTGTGGCTAAAATTACACACCATATACTCCATCTTTGTTCTACTAATCTTAAGACCTCTTGACCCCATGGTAGATCTCCATAACTCCAACTTATCATTAATCCCTGTTGTTGTCTCATCCACAAGAACAATATCATCGGAAAAAAGCATACACCACGGGACATCCCCTTGGATGTTCTTGGTTAGGTCATACCTTTAATTATATAGATAAGGGCTTTAAGCAGAACCTTGATGCAACCCAACAAAAATCGAAAACTCCATACCTTGGCCTCCCACGGTTCTCACACTAGTCACCACACCCTCATACATGCCTTTAATTATATCCACATATCTACTCGACACCCCTTTATCCTCCAAAACATGTCAGATTAACTCTCTAGGGACTCTGTCGTATGCTTTTTTTCGGTCAATAAAGACCATATGGAGGTCCTTCTTGAAGGCTCTAGATTTCTCCACAAGTTCCTTAGTAGGTAAATTGCCTCTGTCGTGGATCCATCTAGCATAAAACCGAACTGGTTCCCCGAGATATTAGTTTCTCTTCTCAAGTGGGCTTCGAAATCCTTCTTCCAAAGTTTCATCTTGTAACTCAAGTTTTATGCCTCTATAGTTATTGCAGCACTGACTCATGAAATTAGTAAGCATCATGACCTAATAATTGGGACCAAATCAAATCCTACTGGAAATATATATATATATATATATATATAACTCCCTCAATCACTGAATTGAGATCCCATGGTTCCCAACCATATTGGCCAGGAACTGACCTAAATTCCAAAACTTGACAGGAAATTAATGCATTGGATGATTATAATTTTAGGACATTACATTCCCTGAATGCATGAGAAACTTTTCTAATTAGTAGTACTACATTTTCACTATCATTAATGGAAAATAGACTGCAACATTGCATTATCAGATCAGATAGTTATGCCTCAGAAAGATCTGACAGTTGATGAGATAAACCACTCCAACATTGCATTATCAGATCAGATAGTTACGCCTCAGAAAGCTCTGGCAGTTGCTTGTGAGATAATCCTATCAGACAATAGTCAATCAATTATCTAAGCTAAATTCTGATCAAAAAATGAGAAAACTACCCCCATCTCAGAGAAGACATAATTTCTGAAAGATTAACTGCAAAACTTGCTCCAAAAAAGATCCCTTGGCTAATAGCATATAACTAGATTGTCCGGTTTTACTTCTTCCCCTGGCCGAAATTCATGCCATACAGCTTGATTTTCTTGTGACATCTAAGAAACAATAGTTTTTCACTGGTGGAACCCAATGGTCCAACTGTTTTTGTGATGCAATCAACCCATCCCTTGGTTTATTAATATCACAAATATTAGTCATGGCTACTATCATCATAGCTGATGCCAATGAGGTTCCCTGAATAAATTAACCTTAGATATAGCATACCACCTTCCTTTAGCAAAAGCAAGCAGTATCCCAAGTGGTTGATTGTAAACAAAGCATTAGCCTCAGAAAGTTCTCATTATTTCAAGACCATATCAATGAAAAAATAAAGAAGTACAACCAAATCATTGCATAATGCAAATAAGATGAACACAGATGATAGATGTCCAACACATGATACTAGTTTTTCTTTTTTCTAAATGTTGGAGTATCCCCCACCCCGCCACACAACACACCCCCCCCCCAAAAAAAAAAAAAAGAGCAGCTTAAACTTTGGAAAAATTAGTGACAACAATTAGATCATCGCTGCCCACTTCACACTAAAGACTCAAATGTAGGAAAACCCCCAAAGAAAAAAATTCCTATCCGCTTAGTTTTTCTGAGAAAGAGAAAAACTGAGAGCATCCAATCAATTATCAGACTTTTAAGTGGGAAGCTATAAATTTTAGGGTTCCCACACCTAAGGTTCCAGTGTTAAGCAGCCAACTACAAAAACTAAAAGTTAACACAGCATTCAATGTTTTAGATGGTGCTAAGATTTCAACAACATAGTAGCACATTTTCCAACTTCCTTTTAGGGCATCTCAATCATATTGAAAATAACTAATTCTAACCATAAATTAAAGCAAGATAGCACAATAACATAAAAGGCTAAAAAAAACACCTTCTATAAAACGGAAAAATTATTTTATAATCATGGAATGAGAACTTACGAGCAGAAATATTCAGATCAATCAATCCACGACTCAGTGAATCTGCCCAAATTCCAGACTTAACCTGGAAAGTTTCCTTCTTTGGTGGATGCTTAGATTCTACTGCAGGTCCCGGATTCAGATCGTTAAGACTGCCGTTATTGGTAGAGTTTTGCGTGGAATTAGTAGGCACTTCACCAGTATGAGAAGTGAATGAACCAAAGAGGTCGGATCCATCAAAACTGTTTAGTGACACTGCAGCAAAGGGATCAACAGTATTTGAGTTCGTCGGCCGACTTGGCTCAGCATTTCGGATATTTGCTTTCAGTTTGCAAGCCCAGATCAGGAGCAGCAAAAAAGTCCACCATTGAAGCAGGAGCTGCAGGAAAGGCAGGCTGGAAGGCAAATAGATCAACATTTGCCTATACAAAGGGATCAGGGAAAAATTTATAATGGAAAAAAATCAATTAACTTCACAGCTTAAGAAGGAAATGGAGCTTAAACAGTGTAACTGCCACTATTAAATCAATGCCAGGAGATTCTCAAATAACAAACAGAATTCCATGGCAGGAAACGATTAAAAAATGACTCTTCAAAAGGCAAGTCACAGGTTTCACATGCAAAAGCATCAAAGTACCTTCTTTTTGGTAATAAATTTAAAGTACCTTCAACCTTATATCCAAGAAACGTCAATGGACAACAATGACCTAATTTAGCCACAATACAGGGGATATCGAATAGAAAACTTGAATAAGCACCTAGAGTTCTCTAGAAAAAGTGTTTTTTAATTCCAATACCCTCCACATGCATGCATGTGGTGCACCTACACATAACACATGTGACTTGGGAAAGAAATGGTCATCTCAATTTTTTTTAATGGTAAAAAATGGTTATCTCATTTTAAGCGGAACGGTTGCACAATCTATAATGGAATTGCATCACTGCGGGGAAAACATGTTGCATTGATTATGTGACAAAGCACTAAGACTGGATTTTACAAACCCCAGAGAAGTATATGAATAATGAAGAAAATAAAAAATTCCACACACTAACAATGGATTTAACAAGAAGATAGATACCTTACATAGGGGGGGGGGGAAGGTGGGATCCCCTATCTAGCCAATATCACAGTAGTAAAATCATCCTTCCGCATGGCAAAAAACCAAGGGTTACCTTTGAGATGTAAGTATATATATGTAGAGGGTGTTTATTCAAAACACTTTTTTTTTTTTTTTTTT
>NW_024870468.1:79657-99920 GCF_013358625.1 Macadamia integrifolia | reverse complement strand
GGGGGGGGTTGTAGAAGGCAGGTGGGGACGAATGGGATCTCAATGTGCCATGTGTCCCCTTCTGCACCATATCAATATCAAGCCCTTGACTTAGCCTGGATGAAGAAGTTTCAAACTAAATGACGACAGTTTTACCAAAGAGACGAAAGGGTTTCAAAGAAGAAGAAGACCAACGTACATTAAGGTACTTGGTACAACAGGTGTATCAAATCCTTCCATTCAGAGTCAGCATCCAAAATCCCAGGTTTGTTAAATTTACAGAGCTTAAATATCTCTGGACGAGAAATCTGGAGAACTGGAAAGCCATAGAGAAGCCAAATCCATGTTCCACACAAACCAGTAGGAATTGAAAAATAGGATGTCAACAACATTCCTTGAGTATATAAACTTGGCCTTGTCTACACTATTGAAAGTTCATGGTGACAGCTGGCATAGAAGTGAGCTAAGCCATGTAAACCATGAGTATGGTTAATAAGTATATACTTAATGTATGTTACATAATACATAGTAGTATGTTCATACTTATATATTGCTCGCTTTGTTTGGATCATTAGGGATTATTTAAAACCAGTATCCCAATTTTTGTTCCTTTTTCTTTTTTCAAATCTTCTTGCTTAATTGCATCTTATTTTTTGGGTGAATTTAATTGCTTCTTATTACTTATTAGTAGGTTTGATATTTGCACTTGAAAATGAAGATTTGAATCACATAGATGCCGACGAAGATATCCTGACATTGGTTGGAAATCATTATTTACTTCTTATTTATGGTGCACAATGATTATGACACTTGTTTTGCATGTATCATAAACATATCCATGCATGTCAAAGTGTATCTATCGTCTAATAGCATTTCTCTGAGACATCTCTTAAAACCAGCTTAAGACATCTTTCTGGCAACTCGCTTCTATGCATGTCTGCCACCCACTCAACAGCTGGGGTAGGAAAATGGAAGAGTAGACGTGCACACTCGTGCAAAGAACAGCACATGGAAAATTCAAGCACAGAAGCAGCAGGCTCCGGCCTCATTCTGGTATGATGAATCACTTTACTACATAAAACTATGATGATAGAGCATATTTTAGTGTTTTACAAACTCTACCAGCAGATCCAATAAATTTTTTCCTAGAGCTTAAACTCCTGAACCTTGAAGGCATTGAACATGAGATGCAGTATAACTTGAAAATGTATCATTTCCTTGTCAAATGAGGAACGCCAATGGCATTCCACTCTTTCTGTTTTTTCTAAGGAGATGACAGAAGAAAATCTTACCTGAGACTGACATCCCACCCCTGCTGTTACATTAGGTGAGGCTGATACAAAAGTTGCATCTGCAAACAGATCACCCTCTTCTGTAGCATTGGTATCCACTGAGGTTGTCTGTGTTGGAACAGCTGTTGGTGCATCCATAAGGTCAACAAACAAATCCGGTACACTTGCAGCAGCTGGCCCTATCACATGAAAGGATAATATCTCACCAATTTAATACTAAATTTGACCTTCCTGATATGTGACAAAAATGGTTTGATATTAATTTAGTAGGAAAAAAGAACATTTTGGCATCCACATTTTGATGCATGATGCACCTGCAACAAATACAGAGACATGGCACCATCATAAAGGCCCTAGAGTTCAGTTGCAAACCCAAAGTGCCCAAGCATCCAATAGTTACAGAAAATTTTTTATTGATATTATCAAAAAATTATATCCATCCTTTCTTTTACTTATTTTTTCCCCCAAAATTGCAAAGAAAATACTAAGGTCAACAGGGGAAAACACTGCCTCGTCACAAATGATGGCTGGATGAATTTACACCTTATTCAGCTCTAGACAACTCACTGCCTGATCCTTTGATGAGATCTAAAAATATCTATAAAATTGTCTTTTGGGCTCCCTTACTCCTCTTTTAGCCTCCAGCATCAACCACGATAAAATGATAAAGCCCTTGCTTTTCCACAAGCAATAGTCAATGAAGAAGCAACTAATTACAGACAGAAAACAGTTCTGAACTATGCACTGGTATCAAGACGATGCCAATCGTTCTTTACAATCTCTCAAGGGTTCTCTATCTGCAGTTCTTACACATTTCAATTGAAAAATCACTAACGAAAAGATGTCTGAACAAGCATCCTGAAGAATGATTACTTTCTAAGAGAAACTCCTTAAAGCGTTCATGCCAAAGCTAATATCAGAACATGCTGATGGGAACACAACCGATGCAAAACAATGACAAGAATGCACATCAAGCATTCTATCCCTATATGCTCATGTACATCACTTCCAAATGCTTACCAGAGGTGGCCTGTGTGGAAGTTCCTCGGGGATCAAAATCATCGTCAAAATCTTCATCAAGATTATTTGTGGGAGCACTGTATTTATCATCAGAATGATTTAATTTTGATGATGCACTAGAAATACTGGATGACAGAGCATCTCGATTCCTGCTGCAAATCAACAAGTCTGGAATTAGCCATTCGCTGTTGTGCAGCAACTAATCACACAGATAGAGATACTCATAGAGGCACAAACTTTGATTAGATAAAACTGATAACTGCTGGAAACCCATTTTCCAGAGCTATGCACAGGTGTGAGGCAAACATTCGGTAACTTATTACTTATTGCATTTACTTTAATAAACATACCAGTAATAAGAATACCAAATCATCTCAAAGAGGGAGATTAATCTGGGTCTTTTATGAGATTAGGGCCTTAGGTTGTTGTAGCAGGTCTTTAACTCAACTAAACTCAACACTCAGCCTTATCCCAACTAATTGTGGTTGGCTACATGGATCTTTATGCAGCAGGTCTTAACATGAGGGATAAATATAACATGCACCACTGCTGCAGGAAAAACCAAGTAGCACACAACTGTGACATAGAACCCTGTCTCCCAATTTTCACGGCAAGTTTTTTTTTTTTGCTCTGAACTACCCTTTCTTGGTCTTTCGTATCTAAAGTCCAAATATTAACAGAAACATGAACAACAATCAAATTCTACCACAGCCAAAGAAAAAAGGTAGTTCAGAACCAAAAAAAAAAGAAGCCCAGGAAACAAGTATTAAAAATAGGGTAGTTCAGAGCAATCAAAGGTGAAGTTATTAAAAATAGCACAAGAAACAAGTAAGGAAACACTGAATGAATGGTTTATAACCCACGTTGACTAAATGTACAGGAAAACAAGTGGCCATCATTGTTGTGAAGGAACAAGACTGTATTAACCTGCCATAACTTGCAGACCCCTTCTTTACATTGTTCCCTTCATCCTCACTATCAATCCCTCTACGTTCTGTACCATGGCTATCTTTGCGGAACTCTTCATCTTCAAAACGGTCCCCAACTTTGTAACTACTCTTGAACATGTCACCCTCTTTTGTGCCACCTATACCTCCATATCGGTCATTATACTGGCCACTGCCGCTACCGTAGCTACCATATGAGGCTGAACCTGACTTATATGTTATCCCAGATGATGAAAGTCCAATATATCTGAACAGATGCAACTATGTAGTTAATTATCGACACTGAAAGTATGTATCAGACAAGGAAGCTCAAGTAAAACTAATAATCGCAAAATATGAAGCACGAACTCACTTATCACGATTTGCAGCAGCTTTTTCTCTAACTCCTTGTATTTTATCCTTATTATTCAAAAGGGCCAACAGGTTTTCAGCTTTCTTTCTGACATTGACTCCCATATCTTTCCCATTAGGCTCAACATATTCAAAACCTGAGAGTGACTTTACCAATATAAAGCAAATCAGAGAAACCGGTTTTAACAGGACCTCATCGGCGGCATATCATTAATTAGGTGCAAAATAAAATTACACAAAAACTCAAGTAGCAGAGAAGATCCATACTGAGATTTGGAAAGTATGTTCTGTTATGTCATCCAGTGCCCGCTCAGATCCATGTGCTACCAAGTATTCTATAACAGTCAATGCCTGAAAAAGGAAGAAGTTTTCATGGATATCAGCAATATAAGAATAACAAGATCAAGGTAGGTAAGAAAAATGGATAGAGAAGCTGAAATGTGAGGAATCTGACAATTGAATATTAAAAACATGCAACATAACATGAAAAGTATTTTGCTACCTTATACACATGACGCCAGTTTCGACCAGTATCGGCCAATCTTGTCCAGAGTACATTCATAACCATCTGGCACTCAGTGCTGCATGGTGGCATAACAATCATGCATACAAACAAATCATCCATTCCAGAAAAATATATCAGTGAAAAAGTAAGATAAAATAGGCACAGAATGGTACTCAACGAAATACTTAAGTCATACAATTTTTTGGTGGCCTGTGCTATCTCTGCTAAAGCGGTTCCATGGGGACCCCAGGGTTCACTGTCGGTAGCATCCAGAACCTGATGTGTAACAAAAAGAGTTGAGACAAGACAATACACCTTACCAAGACAAATATGGTAATTTAATGAGAAGAACTAGTATTGCAACTTTGTCCCGGTGAAAACAAGCTTATCTATGGGACTGATAAAACACAACAGAGCATTAGAAAAGGAGTTGCCAGACCCACACAAACCTACCATCAATTCCTATCTGTTAAAGTGTTCCAATTATTGCTTAGTTAGTCATACGACTATGGCATGAGGCAATACCCAGAGACCACTAAGAAAAATAAAAATAAAATAACAAAGGGTTCACATATGATATATTTCCTCATAGGACAGTTCATCATCCAAAGCTCATTGTGGAGTAAATAGAAATAAAGAGTTAAGAACAAGAAGCTCATATAGAACAGCAAAGTAACCAATATTCAAACTGGTAATAATTGACTCTAGACCCCAAAACTAACCGTGTAGCAGTTAAACGTTTCACAAACACAAGCACAACCCAAAGTCTATGAATCAAAGATGATATGTACATGCACAGGTTCTTTGTTGGTTGGATTGCCATAAACTTGCATAAACATATTTTCCAAATCAAGATAGGTCTATTTCAATGGATACCAGCATGTATATGCAATATGAAAACTGAAATTACAAAAATTTGGAATCATTCCCCATACTTCATTACAAGAAACGTTGCATTTATTGGATATCAGATCTTATTTGACTGTAAAGTGGCCAGCATGACAGCAAGGACTATCAAAAATTGGGAGAGGGCTCTCTCCAACGCCTGAGTACTAATCTGGCAAAATGAAGGGTATGAATCATCGATAGGGGGGTTTTGGAGGGGGGAGAGAGAGAGAGAGGGCCCCACTGTTTTTTGTATGTTGGCATACGATGCAATCGGCAAAATGCCATTGTGCGGATACTTTTCCCTTAAATTTATGCTCTTACAAACTCACATCAATCATCAATGCATATGAACCAGTACACATTGAACTCGTTAAGACACCAATTGATGCAGAACTAAGGGTATACACAGAGACAGAGGAAGATAGGCCACTAGTCAGGCCCATAGTTAGTTAGTTCGTGTATTATACGCATATCCGAACATACAAATGATAACGGAATTTTTCCACAGATACCAAAAAATCCATGGATTTCATTGCTAGCCTTATTAAACGAGTATAGAAATCAATTAATCCGTATTTTACCATAAAATACATTTCATTTCAGGAGAGCCAAGGGCTGGAGGGATTTCTTCCTTCATTGTCTGCATTGACGCTTCTTCAAACACCAACAAAAGTAAAGAAAGGAAAGAACTCCTATCTTAATTGTCTCAGATAAACCCCAAAGCTTTTGAAATGCCCATGGAGAAACTCCTAGTCTCCTACCATAGCTGTTGGTCTCAGATATTTCCCAAGTTGCAGAATAAAGAAGATGGAAGAAGAAGAGTAGTGGTCTCAGATATTTCCCATATCTCTCAGTCCACATTGAAGAACTCCCATCTTCATTGCAGATTAAAGAAGATGGAAGAGAAGAAGAACCAGAGTGACTTTGGCGAAGTGGGTTTTGAACTTCATATTAGGGCTTGGGAGGAAAGAAGATGGCATTGTTGGGAAGGAGGAGCTTAAAAGTTACGAAGCGGTGCTGTGGAAGGGAATCATGAGACAAGAAATGGGGAAAGGGGTTGTTGTCTGACTTACTTTTTCTTCCTTAATTATTATTTAAGCCCTCCTTGACTTGAAATCCCAAAAATATGTAAATATATAACCGTATTTTTGCATATAAATCGACTGTATTAAACATGTACTGTATTATAGTCTGATCCGTTACTAAAGAGGAAAAAGAGATGATAGACTTAGGCCTTAGGCTCTCCTATATGAAGCCCTTCTTCGATAGCTCATCCACATGTCTCTTCATCTTTGTGTGCTCTGTGGGGCTCATCATGTATGTTGGGAAATCTGGAAGTACTGATCTCGATACCAAATTGATGGAGTGCTGAATGTCATGCATTGGTGGAAGTGTATCTGGTAGCTCCCCCAGTACTAGATTAACAAAGTCTACCAACAGGTCCTGAATTGGCTTGAGGGCCTTCCATATGGTTGTAATCGAGGTACTTTCTGCACCCCCCCACCCTCTCACCTGAGCCAATTTGGAGCATTTATTTCTGTTCTTGTGAACTGTAGAAAGTCGTCTCTTTTCCCTCTTTGGTGGGGACCAGTAGGCTCTCCTGTATGAATATAGACAGATCTAAAAGATGATGCAAGTGTCCCTGCCCTCGTTGAATCACCATCGTCTATCAGGCTGGAAAAATTCAAGCACAACTTCCCCTTCAAAACATTGCCAGACAACCAACATCGGATGGCCCCAAGTTGCCAAGAGTGTGCACATCAACATTTAGCTTAGCAACCAAAAACAACTGTGGAGAGGGGGGTGGGGACTACACAACAATAGTAACAGTTGCAGATTTGGCATTGAATGAGGGACCCAACCCCATGGGGGAACCAAAGATTGATGTCCCTAAAGCTACCCACAACAGCCAGGAAATAAGTAACTTGGTAGTGGTTCCATGAACAACTGAATGAACCTTTCTTAATAAGTCCTGGAATAACCAAGCACTAGACTCCTCCCATAAACGCCAAAACACTGCCATCAATGCTCTTCCGCAAAAAGCTTGCACTTCTTGCAGAAAAGGGCTAACTGCCAAGATGATAATAGTTCATGACATCTTCGGTAGTCTCGCAATTGATATCAGGAAATATAAAAAACTGTGATCAAACCAGTTAAGCAAAGGAGCAGAAAAGGAATAGATGGCCCATCTTCCTTAATCATGAGGAAGGGGGAAACATAGTGGGCCACTGGTCATAAGCTTCTCATGAGCAATCTCCCAATCTAAAGATTTGCACCAGGGGGAACCTGGACCCTTCTATAACATCTTAAGGAAAATGTTTCTAATTATAGTCATATAAGAAAGATCTCAGATTGGAAGAAAATATCCATTAGTTTTCAATGTCCATACTTCCTTCACATAATTTTTCTTCACCATACTGATAGTTTTTCCACATTCTCACCTTTCCCCTATTTCATATGACAAGTGCTGTCTTCTTCCTCACAGGAAAACCGCCTTGAGATTCAAATCCATCATTGATGTGTGCATTTAACATTCACTTTATCATCTGAAATTAAAGATTGACAATGTATTGCACTGGCATAGTTGAATTGTAAATATCTGCATCAGCACATTTCTCTTTGATGTTCAGCCTCCCCTCCTTGCTTTTCTTCGTGCTCCTATGCAGATGCCTATCAGATCCGTTTAAATATTAAATGAAAAAGATAAGTACCAGTAAGTTAACTACTGATACTGTTCTACACCCATGGGCACCGATACACAATAAAATCATGGAATTGGACATGGCATTGATGATGACGTGAGGAGACACTTAGTCACTTGGTCATCATTTGAATTGCCCATTTGCCAGAAATTTCAATGAATTAATTATTTATACGATTCGTTCACTGGATGATATGCCTAATGCTTGGCATCAAAGAAAAGTCTTGTTCAACTAAGAAGTGTGCCTACCATGTGCGGATCCATAACGAAGTAAAATCCCGTTAGGCAAGTAACTTAAGATCCAAATAAGTAAGACCTACCATAATCACACATTGAAAGTAAATGAAAATTTCATTCTACGGCTCAGGATGCATATCAATATCTAATTTCTGAAGAAGCAAAAGAGATGCATACAACTGTACAAACATGGTGCTACTTGGGCATTTTCATTCGGCAGCTTACCTTCTGTTCCATCTCAGGAACCTTGAGGACTTTAATGTTCACCTCCCTCTTTCTGCAGAAAATTGGAAACCAAAAAAAAAAAAAGAAGAAACAAAAAGAGAGGATCAAAATCAACATTACTTTGTTTCATTCAAAAATGCATAGATCAACTTCGATCGAAATGTCCGAAACGCATATATAAATGACAGCTTACATTTCTCGGACTGTCTGATCAAAAACCTTCATGAAATCCATCTCTGAATCTGCAAGATGAGACGATACAGAAAGATTCAATCAAACTCGGTCCGAAATAGATGATCTACCTAGATCTGTCGATTCCAATATTCACCGGAGAAATCATGTAGAATTCCATCAATAATTTCGGAATAAAATACACACAAAACACAAAACCCACACACACAAGGTGAGAAGAACATAGTACTTTGGTGTGGATTCTTGAAAAGCACCAAGAGCTTCAGAGTTCAGATCCGAGGTCTGCAAATGGAAACGTAGAGGGACAGCTTTTCAATCTTGTCCGGTGGAGGAATGGAAACTAGAGAGTACTTGGTAGTTTGGAATGGATTGGAATAGCCTTGTTACCGTCTAACGCTAATCAGGGGTGGGGTGGGCAGATCGGCGGACCGGCACTCTCGCGAGCATATTTTATTCTGATGGTGTCCAATATCCATCCGTACATTTTTCCTGCCGCATGATTTGATCACTGTAAATATCTCAACCGTTGAAAGAGTATGGGATCTGAGGCCCTCTTTGCTATCATATTTCGTTTTTACTTTTACTCAAAAAAATAATTTGTTGTGTTTGGTATAATTTATGGTGCTTATTTTTATTTATAAAATTAAAAAAAAATATATATATATATATATATATATACAAAGCCACCCTCTAGAAAATGCCACTATTATAAGAACATTCCCTATGTTTCACCAAATTAGACTTAGACCCCATATCGTCAGTCATTGTTAAGGAATATACCACATATGCTGATGTCAGATACTATATTTTATTTTATTTTAAATACCAAAATACTCTTACTAAATATGAAGTACCTAAAATACTCATGTAATAAGTTACTATACCTTTCTCCCAAATCGATAGCTTTGGTCCCCAAATAGAGACATAATTTACTTTTCTCCCAAATCGATAGATTTGGACCACCGATGATCGTTTAAAGCATAGAAGATCACAACAACAACGGCGACCAACAGAAACTCGCGGCAACCAACAACGACTCTCAACCGTAACCCCTGCAATTCTTCTCTACAGGCATTCACTAAAACTCCCAAATAAGCAACGATTTTAAAATCAAAAGAAGAACTTGGAAGCAAAAGAGTTTAAAACTTGGAAAGATGAACATTACTGCTTGGGCAAGTAAATATGAGACGGAAAAGATCTCTCTCTCTCTCTCTCTCTCTCTCTTCTTCTTCTCCTTCTTCTTCTTCTTCTTCTTCTTCTTCTTCTTCTTCTTCTTCTTATGGAGTCCGCCACCACCAACACTAGCACCTCCTCCCCCCATAATTATGACATTGCTGTCGTTGTTGCTGGAGTTCGTCTCCGAGAACAACGAGAAAGCCCCCAATCTCATCTCCGATGGTGGTCAATCATATCTGCTTTTCAAATTTGATTTAGATATTGATTGCAAACCTCTATTTCGATCCATTATTTCTTCATGTGCAGGAGTAAGAGGAGGCTTTTGCACTCCAAGGTGGTTCAGAGGCTCACCTGTAGGAAATCATATCATGTCGATTTCAATTATATAGTTGATTTTAAATCTCTTTTTTTGGGTTTTCTGTATGAACTTTGAAGACCTCTTATCTCCCAAGTTCTTTGCATGTTGTTGTCCATCTTGTGAAAAAGAAGTTGAAGGAAGATGGGTGAAGGGGTCATTTCCTAATCAATTTATAAAAAAACCATTTTGCATATAGGGATACCAAACGTATTTCTTTTTTTGTTGGTAAAATACTAAACATATTTCTCATTCTATACTTTATTATGTCTGGTATGTACCGAACCATTTTTTACGTTTTGATAAAAAATGTTTTCATTAATAATTTTTGTTAATAGGAAAAAATCAAAAAGAAAAATGATACCAAATAAGGCCGAGCTCGGGCAGGTTTTTTTTTCTATGGTATGATTGGATGAGTGAATAGTATATTGAAAGAATCTCTCCACCACTCGTCGCTGCAGATATTTAACAGTATCTTTTTTTTTACCAGGCAGCTGGGCACTTGTGCTTTAGCAAGTCCAGCAAAGATGCTAGTTAAACCCTCAAACTCCACCTTTCTGATACTAGTTTGACCCTCCTACCCCACATTTATGATATAATAGTAAGTATGTTAGTATTTAGTAATAAGTATGGCCAAGTGGTCCTTATAGGTTTCTAGTTGGCTCCGATGTGTACTTCTTTTATTGTAATCAAAGTGGTGAATTGACAATAAATAGATTTGTATTTACCCCCCAATGTAACTTATCGTTATATTAATAATTGACATCTTATACATCTTTTTACTACACAAACCTCATTTTCATTGAGAAAAATAATTGTATTGTATTGAAAATGGAAAAAAGGTAAAATTATAACTTTTCACCAACTGTGGTTTTCATTTTTTTTTTTTTTTTTTTAATACCTAGAGCTTATTCATAAATCATTAACAATGGGTTTATAGATTTTAAATGTAATAAAAAGCCTCATGAAAGACATTTGAAGTATCAGGAAAAATTCTACCCATCACGTCAAGGTAAGGCTAATTAATGTGGAAAGACAACAATTGGATAGATAGTATGTCACATAGATTGATAGTTTATTAAAGGGGAAGTATTTCCTATGGAGAGGGGGGGGGAGGAGTGTGGCTCATGCGCATGCGTGAAGGCCAATGGGAGCGCATGAGAAAGCGTTCATAGAGATGTCATTTTCCATTTCATGGGTGATGGTCAGTCATTTCACCCCTATGTGTCTACACACAGGGGCCATACTCCCCCTTAGAAACCTTTTCTCTTTTTATTAAATTTCAAAACCAAAGCCAACTATATTTTCTATCATTATTTCCCACTATATATCATTTTTTTAACATGTTTACCAGTCATTCCAAAATTTATTGGGAAAGTGTTTCCCATGACGCCAATGTAAGAACGAATTTGTATGCTACACCAATGAGGGTTTAGAAAATGGTATCACCCATATGGACTACATGTCATAATAGGATAGAGTGTGTCAATGTTAATCCCAAGGATATATCTGAGAAGGCATAAGTTTGGAATCTGCATTATGATGGCGTATTCCTATTTTTTTCTTCCAATATAAACTTATTAATTTGTCACTTCTTCAAATGGTGTCATATTTGTATGCTACTAACTTATCATAAATGTACAATAGTTTAGTTGTCAAATATCCCTCCTAAGAAAAAACACTTCCCAAAACACGTGACACCCATATGAACAAAGCCATATTGGAATATTAAAAAAGGGGAAGGGTTTTTGTGCACAGTCATGTATAATTGTATGGTGCATGATTGTACACAAAGCCATTGAATGGAGATGAGTGTCTATGGTGCACCCTCTCAATTACATCCGATAATTCCATGTGTGATTGTGCACAACCGTGGAGACAACTTTTTGCCTAAAAAAAAAAAATAAAGGTGAGAGAGAGGGTTAATTACACTTGAGGTACCTAACATTTAAAGATTGTCTCGGTGCCTCATATTTCAAAAGTTTTGTTTAGGGTACTCATTATCATATTTGTAACTCTGCCATACCATCATCTCAAAACAGTTCCTATGTTGCCCCTCCTACCACTACCTACAATTGCCCCTACCCCTTGTGTACCTATCATTGTGTGCTACTTCTTCCTCTCTCCTTGTGTGTGTGTGTGTGTGTGTGTGAGAGAGAGAGAGAGAGAGAGAGATATTCAATTTATTTCCTTCCCAGAGAGAAATGGCATCATTATTTTGTGTGTGAGAATCAATTTCTCTCCATCCTAGAGAGGAATTGTCACACCCCATTCACACCGAACGGGACCAGTGATCGGGTTAACACCGATTAACCCAAACCTGCCAGGATCATCTGATACAGTATTCCACCACAGCATAAACACAACTAATAAAAGCTTATCAATTCAACGGAAGACTTTGTTTACCTGTGAATATTCCCATAATACTTGATACCCGAATTGTGATACAATAGTTATATACATGTGGGCTCGAAGGCATGATATTTACACAATAAGAGTACAATTCACATATCAAGTACATAAAATAAATCATAAAAAAATCAGAGTATACAGCTCAGCTCGGTATCAGAACCTAGAGCTCAGCTCGGTATCAAAGGTTGAGCCCAGCTCGGCTTCACTAGGTAGAGCTCAGCTCGACATCAAAAGTGGAGCTCAGCTCGGCCTCAGAATTGTGATCCCGCAGCACAACTCTCGCACGAGCAATTAGTGCCATACCCTAACTCCTCAGGGGCCCACCAGTCCTCTTCAGGGAACTCAACCGTGGGACCCGCCCCGTGCTCTTCAGATGGATGATCTGTAAAATCATCTAAAAGAGGTGCACACGTGGGATGAGCTCACTAGCTCAGTAAGTGGAAAGATGGACCACACAGCAGTCCACACAACCAATCACAACCATATGCACTATATGCTATGCAATACATTTTAAATCACATCCACCTAAGTAACATTACTAAGTCTTTGGTTTAGTGCTACTATAGCCACAGTGCACGTATACTCCAGGTACGAGCCGCGAACTCCATCCCACGATACGCCCATAGGGCTGTTGAAGAAGGCCCACCGTGAGTACTTGGAAAAATAAAACATGCCGACCACCGGCTCTCAACATAAAATAAATGACAGAAATTAAAGGTGTTGACTTCAGCAATTTAAAAGCAGTACGATTGGCCCTCTTGAATATACCACCGAGGTTGCTGACTGTCCTATTGACCCGTCGGGCGTAATGTCTAACCCGCCACAGTGACCCGACAACCGCGACCACTGCTTCCCCCCAAAATGGTAACCCAACACCTTAACCCCTATTGGGAAGGGTCGTAGCATGGGAATGTGATAATCCTAAACCGCATGCTTCTATATGGCAATAGTACGATTGCATAGTGCCATCGCGTCCCATACCACGGGCCACCAATGCACTCGTTTCCAAGGCGACTACGGCATATAGTCTATTAATGCATCATGCACAATGATGTCAACATTCATCACAGAAGCATATTATCACTTGGCATTTAGAAAATAAACACAACACCTATGCATAACCATGTGAAGATGACTAATCTACATAGCATTTTCATTATGGCATGACTAGACTAGATACAAGTAAATGAATGCCAAACAATGCCTTGAAATAAGACCAAACGTCCTCTCCCCACTTACCTATAATGTACAAGGATTCACGCTCGGTACGGGTGAGATATGGTGCGAGAAGCGTAGGATTTGGTGAACCTATCATGAGTGAGTGGGGTTAGTATTTCACCACTTTGAAATCAAGATTAACACGATCCAATGACAAGATTATGTTTAGAATCCTAAAAGAATGTCACACGTCCAATTTGGACCCAAATCGGACGTAAAAATCACATTTGGAGCCTCTCGGGTGGGTTGGACAGCCCACCTGTCTGACCCACCAGTCAGACCCACCGGTCTGGACCGGCGGGTAGGTCGGCTCATCGGTTGGCCCGTCAGTCTGGCCCACTGGTTGTGCCCGAGGGCCCTGCCCTCTCAGGCGGGTGCCCACAGGCAGGCCAGATGGCCCACTGGTTTGGGCCACCGGTCTTGGCGAGAACCTGTTGTTTCTTCCCAAACTTCCCCTAACCTTTGGGGATTCAAATGGAGCTTTACCAAATCCATTATTCACACATTCAAGGTCTCATAAGATGGCTCTAACCTAGATCTAGGTTAGATTTCAGGAATGGGAAGCCATCTTACCTTCTTTGCTCAAGAACACCTTCAAAACCCCAAAATCACTTCAAATCCACAATGCTTCTCCAACCTTGTAAATACTTCTTCAAACCCTTCAAGATCAACACATAAATCATCTATTAAACCTTAGATTCATCATTTCAAATGGGATTTACAAGATCTCAAGAAACCCTACCCAAATAAAGGGTTTTACTTGGTTATAGTGAAAGTTTAAGTAATCCAACATTTGCTCACCTCTAAACGTAGATCTAATGTTGGAGATCACTCTTCCGGCTTCGAAATGGAAAGATCAAGCCTCAGCGCCGCTGAAATCCATCTCTTTTTCCTCTTCCTTCTCTTCTCTTCTTCTTCTTCCCTTTTCTTTCTCTCTCCTCTTTACTCTTCTCACCAACGTACGAGTGTCATAAATGAGAAAAGAAGAAGAAATAAATGCTATATATACTTCTTAAAATAACTAAGTATTCACATGGGTGGGTCACTCAGGTGGGTGGATGCGCCCACCTGTCCGCCCACCTGAGGGCCAAAACTTGGGATTTTGACAAAATTCTGCCCTCGGCGCGAGTCTCACTCTTGGCATACGATGTAATATACGTATGCACCTTAATATACGGATACATACCTGCTTTATCCGTACATGGCCTTATGATAGGTGCATGTACACGGCTTGGGTATTCCTGTCTCTTTTGGCACTGGCTCGGACTTGTCGGGTCAGCCGGTGTTTAAGGTCACCCTTGCCATCATAGTCCATAAGGAACCCGCTCTAATTCTCTCCGGTTCGGGTCCTGCATGGTTAAATTGGGTCAACCGTATAATCAGACCGGGTTTAAGAAGTAGGGTATTACCGGAATGATGTCATTATTTCCAACTGCATGCTTCTGCAATGACAACAACTTTTGCATCCAAAGCAACCACTTCATCTTCCTATTTGCCCTTTGACCATTGTCAATTAGTGATGTAAGTTTGACCCTGATGACTAGAACCCGCCATGGCCCGTCCTGAGCTTGAACATGGCTTGGGCTAAGAATTCTGACCTTGAGGGTAGGTTAGGGGTGAAAGACACTAACCCTAGGTCAAGGTTGGGTGGGGCTTGGGTTGAGGCCTAGGCCCAACCCGGCTCTGATTCTAACTCTGATTTATATAATATAATTTAGGGTTGTTATCCTATCATTTTATTTAGAATAATGAAATATAGGTCATTGATTCTAATGGTCAAGTGTCCTGAACATCTATTATTGTGTTGCACTTTATAATTTTAATTGTGCGTTAATCATTTGATTTATTGGTATTTATTTATTTATTTCTCATTAATATTTTTATTTTTTATGCATAGAACACAAATGTCAAAAACAAGGTCAATTAGGGTTTTTCGACCTTGGCAAAAATCAGGGTCAAACATGCCCGATCATATTAATTGGGGCTGGGTTGGGTTGGTATGAACGGGGCAAGTTTGGACCTAGGCATGGGCCCGATAAGGTTGGGTTGGGCCTAGGTTGAGTTTTGGGGACCCAAGGTTGGACTGATTTAAGAAAAGCCGACCCAACCCAGCCCTGTTTCACCCCTATTGTCAATGTTGCCACTCGAGGGTCTCATTTCACCTCTCTTCTGAAGCTTATATTTTTGACTAAGATAAACATTGCCTCTCAATTTTTCGTCCAATTGGGGTTTTAATATGTAGGTCATTTTGGGTTGATCAATATGAGTTCCTTTTAGTTTGGTTAGTTTTGAGTTCAAGTTCAATGGTTTCAGTGAGATCAAAACCAGAGCCAAAGCAAACTCTGTCTTCACCTCTTTAAGAACCATGGATTCATGCAACACCAAATCTCCAGTATCATTGCCTTCTAGGTACCCAAATATACTTAGGATAGATCCTAACAAAATCTTGAATCCCAAAACCCAATTGCTTAGTTTTGTGGTTTTTTGGGTCCCAACCTTGTAAAGATTGGTGGGGTTTGATATGCAACGAGACACAACACTACTTGGTTGTGATGAGGTACTTAGATAGGGAAAGAGAGGGTTGAGGGTAGCCATGGGTTGCAAGTAATAGTGGCAAATATAACATCTATGAATACATTTGGAAATATATATATATATATATATTGCACCCATCTCAGTGTTAGTCTCCTTGCTGGATCGGAGTAAGGTATTGCACCTATCTCGTCCTGATTGCTATACAGAACCAGGAGATCACTAGTTCCCTGGATTTTAGCATATCTCGATCCTGTAATCTGTTTGTGAGGTAAAATTTATAGTTTGTTCTACGGTCTTGACTGTTTCGAGTCCGAACCAGTCTCGATCATAGAGATCATTTCTTGATATCTTTGGCATATCCCAACTTCGAAGTCGTCGGTTAATTCTTGAGGTTTGTTCATCATAATCAAGCACATTAGAACTTGTGCTTGCCTCACCTGCCGATCTCATCGACATGGAGCGGGGTAATCGACTCATAATTTGAGAATTCTTAAACTTGGGGTAATCACCTAGATCTAAGTTTTAAGATGGTATTTCCAACATGACTTGGGCACAAACGTGGTCTTACACTCTTCTGCCACTCCTCCCAAGAATCCAAAGGCATATACCGCGTGAAAAACTTAAAAGAAAATAATTACTCAAAAGAAAAGAAATCTGCAAAGAAATAAACCGAATCCACCACCACCGTGGCTCTGATACCAGAACTAACACTGAGATGGGTGCAATACCTTACTCAGAACTAAATTTGTGCTTAAATAAAATAAACAATTAAAGAAATAAACCATAAACTGAAATAAAAGATATGGAATTTCAGAAAATCATGAATGACATATTCAATCCTTATGGACAATTTACTATTGTCTATATTGATGATGTCCTGGTTTTCTCAAATTCTGTTGAACAACACTTCAAACACCTGAGAACGTTTTATCAAATTATTAAATCAAATGGTCTTGTTTTATCCAAAAGAAAAATGGAATTCTTCCTTACCAAAGTAAGGTTTCTTGGCCACTTGATCGAAAAAGGTACCCTTACTCCTATCGATCGTGCCATTACCTTTGGAGAAAAATTCCCTGACCAAATCCTTGAAAAAACTCAATTACAAAGATTTTTAGGAAGTTTAAATTACGTTCGTGATTTCCTTCCCCAGATCAGTAAAATTGCCGAACCTCTTTATCTTCGGCTTAAAAAGAAACCAACTCCCTGGTCTCAAACCCAAACGACTGCCGTTCAAACAATCAAAAGACTTGTTAAAGAAATTCCTTGTTTATTTATTCCAAACCCTGAGGCATTTAAGATTGTTGAAACTGATGCCTCTGATATTGGTTATGGAGGAATTCTTAAACAAAGACTCCCTGATAATGACAAAGAACAATTAGTCCAATTTACTTCTGGTATTTGGAATTCTGCTCAAAAGAATTATAGTACCATCAAAAAAGAAATTTTATCGATTGTTCTCTGCATTCAAAAATTTCAAAATACATTATTAAATAAACCATTTTTAGTTCGTGTTGATTGTAGCGCAGCTAAATATGTTTTACAAAATGATGTTTCAAATCTTGCATCAAAACAAATTTTTGCCCGATGGCAAGCTTTATTATCAATTTTTGAATTTCAAATAGAATATATTAAAGGAGAATCCAATTCTGTCCCTGACTTTCTTACCCGTGAATTCTTACAGGGCCAGACTCCTCAAATTAACCTTATCAGGATGGCTCCCCCTAAGGAGTCCACCTCCTCAAATTCCATTGTCAAATCCAAATCCAGTTATGGTGCTGCCGCTGCATCTGCTGCACCTACACACCAAATTGTTACCCGTAGCCAGACTCAAATGGCTACCACCAAAACACCTTATTCCCATGCTGTGGTAGTAGGCTCTACCGCAGGTCCCATCCAACCCACAAATAAGGCTAGTTCTAGCCTCCAAACTACACAAGCCAAACCCCTTCAAACAGCACAAGGTTCCAAACTCAAAAGCCAATATCATGAAAAGCCATGCAAAGAAGACCTCTTCACTATTGAAGAGCCCTTATACAAATATCTTGATTCGCCAATTATGATGGCACAAGCAGTTTTCTACAAAGGATGGAATCACTATTCCAACTCCCAGGCAAAAAATCAAGAATATTACGAGTATATTCTCGTAGAAACTGATTCTGTCAGACTCAAACTTAATTATGACAGAACCGACCCAACTCTGGTTACACATACAACTGTAACCATTTGCAAAATCCTGTCTCTCCAAGACTGGGGGACTCATCCCATGAACCAAATGAGCTTTTCAAATGTTTTTTCCCCACAAAATTATACATACATGGATTACCAGGAAGCCTGGTTCAAAGCTTTCACTTTTCAAAATAGGACCAGCCGCCACTCTTGGTTCTTCTGTTTTGAATACAAATTCAACAACCAAACTCCCAATTGGTTTCCCAAATGGTGGGACCAATATGGACCTTTGGAAGAGATCCTACCTCCACAAATTCAAGATTCCTTCCAAACATTTTCTCTAAACACAACACCCCAACCTCACCAACCAGATCTTCTCAGATTCTTTCTCCACTGCCGCCTTGCATGGATACTATT
The DNA here is from genome assembly GCF_013358625.1 of Macadamia integrifolia. Lineage (NCBI taxonomy): Eukaryota > Viridiplantae > Streptophyta > Magnoliopsida > Proteales > Proteaceae > Macadamia > Macadamia integrifolia. The sequence continues at coordinate 81,304 of NW_024870468.1, read as the reverse complement.
CTGGGAATATCAAATTTATGACTATCAGATAACTGACTGGATTGCCCCAGTCCTCTGCCGGTCCTTCAATATCAAATGGTGGGACAACTGCGATGTCTCCAAATGTGAAAAAAATGCATTAATCAAAAGCCTCACAGGTCTCCAGCCTGTTCCAAAAATCCAAAGCTCCTCCAAATCAAGCACCAAAAGTGAGAAGGAAGCCCTTCGTGCTCGTCTAGCAGAGCTCGGTTCCGACTCCGACAATGAAGACAATGAAGGCTCCAGTGATGGTGCCTACAGTCTCAAATCCATGCAAAAATCTGTTCCTGCCCATGAACTCTGCTATGGGCAAGATCCATATGAGGATGACCCTGACTTCGTCCCTGACAGTCTTTCGGCGTCCTCCTCCAGCAAATTCAAAGAAGTTACCTCCCGGCGGCATCGCCGGACAGCCAATACAAAGTCCTCCTCGACCAAATGAGTTTGGTCCAAAACGTCTGCTAAGACGGTTATAAACTAGCCAACGAGGTGCAGTCGTTAAATTACACCTAGTCAATTAACCCCGGACGACCTTTAAAGGAAAGGGGGTACTGTTACTATCCCAGGTCATAGGATAGTCCGGCCAATATCCGGCTCAAATAAATAGGATACAAAATTCTTGATCAAACCAATACGGAGAACAGTGTCCCTGACACGTGGAATGCCGTGGTAAGATCATTGAAGATTCCAAATCAACTATCGGCAGCAAATCCATCAAAGATGCCAAATCATTTGTCGATAGCAACTCCAACTTTCGGCGCTTACAGTTCCTCAAAGTGTCGGCAGCAACTATTCACTCCAAATGCAAATTTAAGTGCACAGTGCCAAACAGTGACAAATTAACTGTACCTAATTTGGTACAGTTCCAAATGAAACCCAAATGCAACCCAAATCCACATGTAATCCAAATGAGCCTCCTTACATTATAAAAGGAGCACCTCCCCTTCACACAAATCACTTGTAGTCTTAGACTTGAAATCTTAGACTTGAAAATAGGGAAACTTAGAGAGAGAAGCTCCGAAGCAAGCTGTACTTCCACAAGATCTTCCAAGATCTCTTCAAGTGCCTCGCCGGACTTCAACAAACTCCGATCATTCCAAGTCTGATCGTCCATCAAAGGTTAGCTACCTATAGCTCAAAGCCAACCCAACCTTCTTCTTCTCAAACCCTCCAACCCAAGCCTACCCAAACCAATCTCCAAATATTGTAACTTTACTTTCAAAGATATATTTCAAAGTAATTTTCTTTGATTGCATTATTAGCTTCTTTTCTGCATCTGCATCTGCATCTGCATATAGCAGCTTCTTCTTCTATCCTTGGATCAAAGCCTATAGTCGAGCCTCTTGATTCCAAGATATAGATTTAGTTAAGCAGCTTTTATTTTCTGCAATTCCATATCTTTTATTTCAGTTTATGGTTTATTTCTTTAATTGTTTATTTTATTTAAGCACAAATTTAGTTCTGAGTAAGGTATTGCACCCATCTCAGTGTTAGTCTCCTTGCTGGATCGGAGTAAGGTATTGCACCTATCTCGTCCTGATTGCTATACAGAACCAGGAGATCACTAGTTCCCTGGATTTTAGCATATCTCGATCCTGTAATCTGGTATCAAAGCCACGGTGGTGGTGG
>NW_024870468.1:71918-79637 GCF_013358625.1 Macadamia integrifolia | reverse complement strand
TTCAACCTCAGATTGAGTAGGAGACCTTTGATCATGGGTTTCGGAAGGGGTTGTATCAGGAGCAGTAGAAGTGGCTTCGTATGTTCCATGTATAATATGTTGATTATTTTGAACTCCAACGAGGTTAGTAAAAGGTGGAGTTGTCCTTGTTTGAGAAACCCATTGGTTTAAGTCAGAAGAAGTCGATGCTTCAGAGCATGATCTTCTGGAGCTTTGGTAAACCGGAGGGGTAGTTTGTCTGTTGAACCTAATGGCAACTAATCCGTCTGAATCCTGGGAAATAGAACGGATACTTGTGTTTGAGACTTGAGGGGGAATAACAGTCGTTTGCAGCTGCCATTCTTCAGGGAAAGAAATATCTTCCCATCGGCAAAGTTTGGGGTAGACAATTTGACCCTGAATACAATCAGTCTCAAGGTAAAGGGTTTGACCTTTTGAAGATGTTCTTTTGGCTCGAGGTTGGACAGACTTCATAGCCTTGTATTTGATGCGATGGATAATGGAGATTGGGATAGTTCCATGCATTAATTTGTAACCATGAGTTTTAAGGTTGAGTTTGAGTGAGTGTAAAATGTTTGGGTCTTCTAAGGCTATGGACATGTCAGGGTAGACATTAAAATGGACAGGTCCATAACATAGACTTGTTTCAATGGCTCCCAGAAGGGAATCATTGAACTCAAGGAACCTTTGGTCACGAAGGGCTAACAACATAGAAGTGTTGAGTCCTTCACGGTGAAGGGGTTTAATGGCCACTTGGACTAAGCCAATATGGACATAATTATATTTGCGGTCTTTGTATAAATCTTGTAGGGTAAGTGGATCAAAAAGTTGGATTTCTTGAGTTTGAGGGGTAAAATTTATAGTTTGTTCTACGGTCTTGACTGTTTCGAGTCCGAACCAGTCTCGATCATAGAGATCATTTCTTGAAATTTTTGGCATATCCCAACTTCGAAGTCGTCGGTTAATTCTTGAGGTTTGTTCATCATAATCAAGCACATTAGAACTTGTGCTTGCCTCACCTGCCGATCTCATCGACATGGAGCGGGGTAATCGACTCATACTTTGAGAATTCTAAAACTTAGGGTAATCACCTAGATCTAAGTTTTAAGATGGTATTTCCAACATGACTTGGGCACAAACGTGGTCTTACACTCTTCTGCCACTCCTCCCAAGAATCCAAAGGCATATACCTCGTCGAAAAACTTAAAAGAAAATAATTACTCAAAAGAGCCACGGTGGTGGTGGATTCGGTTTATTTCTGTGCAGATTTCTTTTCTTTTGAGTAATTATTTTCTTTTAAGTTTTTCGACGAGGTATATGCCTTTGGATTCTTGGGAGGAGTGGCAGAAGAGTGTAAGACCACGTTTGTGCCCAAGTCATGTTGGAAATACCATCTTAAAACTTAGATCTAGGTGATTACCCTAAGTTTAAGAATTCTCAAAGTATGAGTCGATTACCCCGCTCCATGTCGATGAGATCGGCAGGTGAGGCAAGCACAAGTTCTAATGTGCTTGATTATGATGAACAAACCTCAAGAATTAACCGACGACTTCGAAGTTGGGATATGCCAAAAATTTCAAGAAATGATCTCTATGATCGAGACTGGTTCGGACTCGAAACAGTCAAGACCGTAGAACAAACTATAAATTTTACCCCTCAAACTCAAGAAATCCAACTTTTTGATCCACTTACCCTTCAAGATTTATACAAAGACCTGATCTCCTGGTTCTGTATAGCAATCAGAATGAGATAGGTGCAATACCTTACTCAGAACTAAATTTGTGCTTAAATAAAATAAACAAGCAAAGAATAAAACCATAAACTGAAATAAAAGATATGGAATTGCAGAAAATTAAAAAGCTGCTTAACAAGGTCTATATCTTGGAATCAAGAGGCTCGACTGTAGGCTTTGATCCAAGGATAGAAGAAGAAGCTGCTATGCAGATGCAGATGCAGAAAAGAAGCTAATAATGCAATTAAAGAAAATACTTTGAAATATAACTTTTGAAATTAAAAATTACAATATTTGGAGATTTTTGATCCAGAGTTCTTGAGTCTCTGGATAGGCTTAGGACGGTTTGGGTTGGAGGATTTGAGAAGAAGAAGGTTGGGTTGGCTTTGAGCTGCAGGTAGCTAACCTTTGATGGACGATCAGACTTGGGATGATCGGAGTTTGCTGAAGACCGGCGAGATGCTTGGAGAGATCTTGGAAGAACTTGTGGAAGCACAACTTGCTTCTCTCTCTTAGTCTCTCAACTTTGGAGTTTGATTTTCAAGTCTAAAATTACAAGTGATTTGGGAGAAGGGAAGATGCTCCTTTTATAACATAAGGAGGCTCATTTGGATTACATTTGGATTTGGGTTGCATTTGGGTTTCATTTGGAACTGTACCAAATTAGGTACAATTTGACATTTCATTTGTCACTATTTGGCACTGTGCACTTAAATTTGCATTTGGAGTGAACAGTTGCTGCCGACAATTGTGGAACTGTTGGCGCCGAAAGTTGGAGTTGCTATTGACAAATGATTTGGCATCTTTGATGACTTTGCTGCCGATAGTTGATTTGGAATCTTCAATGATCTTACCACGGCATTCCACGTGTCAGGGACACTGTTCTCCGTATTGGTTTGATCAAGAATTGTGTATCCTATTTATTTGAGCCGGATATTGGCCGGACTGTCCTATGACCTGGGACAGTAACAGTACCCCCTTTCCTAACTAGGTTGTCCGGGGTTAGTTGACTAGGTGTATTTTAACGACTGCACCTCGTCGGCTAGTTTATAACCGTCTTAGCAGACGTTTAGGACCAAACTTATTTGGTCGAGGAGGACTTTGCATTAGCTACCCGGCGAGACCGGCGGGAGGTAACTTCTTTGAATTTGCTGGAGGAGGACGCCGTAAGACTGTCAGGGACGAAGTCAGGGTCAACCTCATATGGATCTTGCCCATAGCAGAGTTCATGGGCAGGAACAGATCTTTGCATGGATTTGAGACTGTAGGCACCATCACTGGAGCCTTCATTGTCTTCATTGTCGGAGTCGGAACCGAGCTCTGCAAGACGAGCACGAAGGGCTTCCTTCTCACTTTTGGTGCTTGATTTGGAGGAGCTTTGGATTTTTGGAACAGGCTGGAGACCTGTGAGGCTTTTGATTAAAGCATTTTTTTCACATTTGGAGACATCGCAGTTGTCCCACCATTTGATATTGAAAGACCGGCAGAGGACTGGGGCAATCCAGTCATTTATCTGATAGTCATAAATTTGGTATTCCCAGAATAATATCCATGCGAGGCGGCAGTGGAGAAAGAATCTGAGAAGATCAGGTTGGTGAGGTTGGGGTGTTGAGTTTTGAAAAAATATTTGGAAGGAATCTTGGATTTGTGGGGGTAGGATTTCCTCCATGGGACCATATTGGTCCCACCATTTGGGAAACCAATTGGGAGTTTGGTTGTTAAATTTGTATTCAAAACAGAAGAACCAAGAATGGCGGTTGGTTCTATTTTGAAAAGTGAAGGCTTTGAACCAGGCTTCCTGGTAGTCCATGTAAGAAAAATTTTGGGGGGAAAAAGTATTTGAAAAACTTCTTTGGTTCATGGGATGAGTCCCCCAGTCTTGGAGGGACAGGATTTTGCAGATGGTTACAGTTGTATGTGTAACCAGGGTTGGGTCGGTCCTGTCATAATTAAGTTTGAGTCTGATAGAATCAGTTTCTACGAGAATATACTCGTAATATTCTTGATTTTTTGCCTGGGAGTTGGAATAGTGATTCCATCCTTTGTAGAAAACTGCTTGTGCCATCATGATTGGCGAATCAAGATATTTGTATAAGGGCTCTTCAATAGTGAAGAGGTCTTCTTTGCATGGCTTTTCATGGTATTGGCTTTTGAGTTTGGAACCTTGGGCTGTTTGAAGAGGTTTGGCATGTGTAGTTTGGAGGCTGGAACTAGCCTTATTTGTGGGTTGGATGGGGCCTGCAGTAGAGCCTACTACCACGGCATGGGAATAAGGTTTTTGGGTGGTAGCTATTTTGGTTTGGCTACGGGTCACAATTTGGTTTGATGGTGCAGCAGAGGCAGCCGCAGCACCATAGCTTGATTTGGTCCTGACAACAGAGTTTGAGGAGGTGGACTCCTTAGGGGGAGCCATCCTGATAAGGTTAATTTGAGGAGTCTGGCCCTGTAAGAATTCACGGGTAAGAAAGTCAGGGACAGAATTAGATTCTCCTTTAATATATTCTATTTGAAATTCAAAAATTGATAGTAAAGCTTGCCATCGGGCAAAAATTTGTTTTGATGCAAGATTTGAAACATCATTTTGTAAAACATATTTAGCTGCGCTACAATCAACACGAACTAAAAATGGTTTATTTAATAATGTATTTTGAAATTTTTGAATGCAGAGAACAATCGATAAAATTTCCTTTTTGATGGTACTGTAATTCTTTTGAGCAGAATTCCAAACACCAGAAGTAAATTGCACTAATTGTTCTTTGTTATTATCAGGAAGTCTTTGTTTGAGAATTCCTCCATATCCAATATCAGAGGCATCAGTTTCAACAATCTTAAATGCCTCAGGGTTTGGAATAAACAAACAAGGAATTTCTTTAACAAGTTTTTTTATTGTTTGAACGGCAGTTGTTTGGGTTTGAGACCAGGGAGTAGGTTTCTTTTTAAGCCGAAGGTAGAGAGGTTCGGCAATTTTACTGATTTGTGGAAGAAAATCACGAACGTAATTTAGACTTCCTAAAAATCTTTGTAATTGAGTTTTATCAAGGATTTGATCAGGGAATTTTTCACCAAAGGTAATGGCCCGATCAATAGGGGTAAGAGTACCCTTTTCAATCAAGTGCCCAAGAAACCTGACTTTGGTAAGAAAGAATTCCATTTTCCTCTTTGATAAAATAAGACCATTTGATCTAATGATTTGATAGAATGTTCTTAGGTGTTTGAAGTGTTTTTCAACAGAATTTGAGAAAACCAGGACATCATCAATATAGACAATAGTAAATTGTCCATAGGGATTGAATATGTCATTCATGATTTTCTGAAATTCACTGGGAGCATTTTTTAGGCCGAATGGCATTACGTTCCATTCATAAAGGCCAAAGGGGGTTGTGAAGGCGGTTTTATAACGATCCTTATCATGGATTTGGATCTGCCAGAAACCAGACTTCATATCGAATTTGAAAAAAAATTTTGCTTGGTAAATTCTTTGTAAAAGGTCCTTTTGATTTGGGATTGGATATCTGACCCATTGGAGGGCATCATTTAAGGGTTTGTAATTAACTACTAGCCGAGGAGTACCTCTTTCTATTTCAGCAGCCTTATTGACATAGAAGGTTGTGCAACTCCAGGGTGAGGTACTGGGGCGGATAAGTTTTTTGGCTAAGAGATCATTGATCTCTTCTTTGCAAGTTTCAAGAAGAGTTTGATTCATTTGAGCTGGGCGTGCTTTAGTAGGGATTTGAAGATCTGAGAACCCAGTAGCATAAGGTAGGGAAACCATATGCTGCTTTCGGTGCCAAAAGGCATCAGGAACATCAGAACAAAGATTGGATTCAAATTTTGATTTTATTTGGTTAATCTGTTGGATGGTTTTTGGATTTTTAAGATGATCAGAGATTCTTTCATGAAGAAGCTCATTTTTGAGAAAATTTAATTGTCTAATTTTCCTAATACTTTGGTCATTGGAATTTTGGGCTTGTAAGAATGGGAAGACAATTTTTTGTCCTTGAAACTTTGTGGAAATTCCATCTTGGGTTATTTTGAATGGTTTGATTTTTTCTAAAAATGGTTGACCAAGGATTATGGTTTGGTCAAGATCTTTAGCAAGGATGAAAGTTTGGGGAAGGCAAAGGCCTTGGTTGCAAACATGAGTGTTTGAAAGTTTGTATTGGACATTCAACCCAGATCCATTAGCCGTATTAAGGCGTTGGGAAGTTCTTTCATAGAACTGGGTTGGAATAGCACCTTCGTTGATACAGTTGGCATTTGCGCCGGAATCAACTAAAGCAATAGAAGAGAATTTGAACGAGGCATTAATAACCAAGGTTATGCGAACATACCAATTTTGGCAGGATATGGTAGACACAAAACCAGGGATTGTTGGGTTTGGTTCACCAAGATCTTGTGTTGCAAAGGGGTTTATTAATGGTTCGTTGTTTGAAGTTGACGCCTGTTGATTTTGAGGTCTGTTTAAAAGGGCTATTTGTTGCTTAATTTGCTTTATTTCATACTGCAAAGATGCAGTAGTGGTTTCGAGGGATTTGATCCGACCAGAATGATCAGGAATAATAGGCTTTGTTATTTTATCAAATTTTTGCATTATTTGATGGAGATTGTAAGGTTGAAGAGAGTTTTGGGTAGAAACATTGTTTCTGAGATGCTCCAGGCAGGCCTTCTTATTTTCTGGGTCTGCTAAGCTATCAATATAATCAAAAATGTTTGAGTTTGGTGATGCACGAAGCATACGAATAGGTTTAGGAACACAATCTTCACAGCTAAGACCAATAATACAAGAATCACAAGTACATGCTTGAAAATTCTCATTATTGGAGGTACTGGAAGAATTATGTTCAGAGGCTTGAATTTGATTAAGTTTATTGTTTTCATCCTCAGAGGATGAAGAAGTTTCTTGGAAAAGAGCAAGGATTTGGGTTTTATCTTGCTCAGAGATTTGTAAAGAATTAATTTTATTTGAGACTCTACAGAATTTGGCAATGTGTCCAGGCTTACCACATTTGAAACATCCTTGTGTGGTTTTATCTGGATTTTGATTCTTAAAATTTTTAGGTGCCTTGAAAGGCTTCCTGTACTTGTTGTATTTTGGCTTTGAAGGAGTTTTATGGTAAAACTCAGGGGTTGTGAACGGTCTGTTGGACACATACCTTTTTGATTTATGGAAATTTTTGTAATATTTGCGAGAAGATTTGTGTTTGTGTTTAGTTGGAGGTCTGAGGGGTGGAAACCCGAATTGTTCACAGAATCCTCCTAACTCTCGTTTGTAAAATTTGTTTTCTTTATGGATTTGTTTCTTAAGTCTAATATCAGTACAGAGAGCAAGGCCTTCTTCGTGAATTAGACTAATGATTTGGCCATAGGACATTTGGTCATAGGGAATGATCCCATCATTTTCTTTCCTAAGGCGTTGTTTGATTTTTTCAGAAAACAAGGTTGGTAATCCTGTGAGGAATTTTTCTTTCCAACAGGGGAGGTTTGCATCAGGTCTGGTTAAGACTTTAGTTAAAAAAGTATCTTTGTACCATTTGAAATCATGTAATTTTTTACATCTAAGGTTTGATAATTGTTCAGCTGTTCTATCTTTGAGACGAGAAGGGTTTCCTAAAAAGTAATTTGCAATGCTGAAAATAAGGGTATTAACAGCATCCTCAATAGGAATACCTTCACTATCAAGAAGGGGAACATCATCTGGTGTAATTTGAACAGCCATTAAAATTTCTGTTTTTTGGACATCAGTCAGGACATAATCCCACCAACCTTTGAGTTGGCCAGTGAAGCCAGAAACAAGCAAGGTAGCTACAGCACTATCGGGTGTATTTTTGATACGATGTGCGTTGCTAACCATGGTCATTTCTTGGAGTTTGTTCATGAGATTATGCTCAGACAGACCATCTATGTTCCATTCATAGATGATTCCACTTTGGTAAGAAGCCTGAGGAGCAGTTCCTCTAGCTTCAATTTGGAGGTCAGGGAAGACAGGG
>NW_024870468.1:61082-70960 GCF_013358625.1 Macadamia integrifolia | reverse complement strand
TACAAGGCTATGAAGTCTGTCCAACCTCGTGCCAAAAGAACATCTTCAAAAGGTCAAACCCTTTACCTTGAGACTGACTGTATTCAGGGTCAAATTGTCTACCCCAAACTTTGCCGATGGGAAGATATTTCTTTCCCTGAAGAATGGCAGCTGCAAACGACTGCTATTCCCCCTCAAGTCTCAAACACCAATATCCGTTCTATTTCCCAGGATTCAGACGGATTAGTTGCCATTAGGTTCAACAGACAAACTACCCCTCCGGTTTACCAAAGCTCCAGAAGATCATGCTCTGAGGCATCGACTTCTTCTGACTTAAACCAGTGGGTTTCCCAAACTAGAACTACACCACCTCTCCCTAACCTTGTTGGAGTTCATAATAATCAAAATATTGTACATGGAACTTACGAAACTACTTCTACCGTTCCTGATACAACCCCTTCTGAAGCCAATAATCAAAGATCTCCTACTCAATCTGAGGTTGAACCTCCTCCTCCTTCAGAAAACCCTAAAACTGGTGGAGTTTACATGATTCAATTAGAAACAAATTATCAAATTGACAAACCTTTACTTCGAAATGATTTTGAGTCCCAAAAGAACAAAGAAAAACGTGAATGGTTCTTAAAAACCTTTAACCTTGAACAACAAGCTCAAATTAGAACAAATTGGTATAATTTCATGACAAATCTTAAAACAAATGTTTTCTTCTTTACATATTTTGATATCTATGCCCAGGATAATAATGTTTACTATCCCTGGCATAATCAGGTATGTACTCAGTCTACCTCTCATAAAGCCTGGACTCTTTATGAGGGACAAACCACTAATGCTATTCATCTTCCGGTTGAAAGCATCAAACATAACTACAGAAATAATGAGATAATAGCCTCTCCATTCAAAATTGCTGACAAAGAAGATCCAAACCGAAGACAAATTGAACAATTAAACTTCACAAATTTAAGTCTTCAAACCATAGGTAATCAACTTTCAAGAGTTGAAAACCTTGTCCAACCAAAACCTGTAGCCTCTTCATCCTTGACACCGGCTCCGGTTCCAACTTCTGTTTCTTTGTTCAAACCATATAATATTCCCCTAAAGCAACTCGCCCTTAACAAATCTTTTGTTCTAGATCAAATTAACCAACGTTTGACTATCCTTAATGCTGCTGAAGCACATGTAAGTGATCCTCAAACACCTGTCCAAAACCAACCCTTAGATGAACCATCAGCTGAATCAAACAATAGAGGTGTCCGCAACATCATAGGTTGCTCTTCAGATACTTCCTCAAGTTCTGAAGAAGAAGACTTCCCCAAAATTAACCAAATTGGTCAAAGTTCTAACCAACACCCGGTCTTCCCAGACCTACAAATTGAAGCTAGAGGAACTGCTCCTCAGGCTTCCTACCAAAGTGGAATCATCTATGAATGGAACATAGATGGCCTGTCTGAACATAATCTCATGAACAAACTCCAAGAAATGACCATGGTTAGCAATGCACATCGTATCAAAAATACACCCGATAGTGCTGTGGCTACCTTGCTTGTTTCTGGCTTCACTGGCCAACTCAAAGGTTGGTGGGATTATGTCCTGACTAACGTCCAAAAAACAGAAATTTTAATGGCTGTTCAGATCACACCTGACGGTGTTCCCCTTCTTGATGGTGAAGGAATTCCTATTGAGGATGCTGTTAATACTCTTATTTTCAGCATTGCAAATTACTTTTTAGGAAACCCTTCTCGTCTCAAAGATAGAACAGCTGAACAATTATCAAACCTTAGATGTAAAAAATTACATGATTTCAAATGGTACAAAGATACTTTCTTAACCAAAGTCTTAACCAGACCCGACGCAAACCTCCCCTGTTGGAAAGAAAAATTCCTCACAGGATTACCAACCTTGTTTTCTGAGAAAATCAAACAACGCCTTAGGAAGGAAAATGATGGGATTATTCCCTATGAACAAATGTCCTATGGCCAAATCATTAGTCTTATTCATGAAGAGGGCCTTGCTCTCTGTACTGATATTAGACTTAAGAAACAAATTCACAAAGAAAACAAGTTCTACAAACGCGAGTTAGGAGGATTCTGCGAACAATTCGGGTTTCCTCCCCTCAGACCTCCATCCAAACATAAACACAAATCTTCTCGCAAATATTATAAAAATTTTCATAAATCTAAAAGGTATGTGTCCCACAAACCATTTACTACTCCTGAGTTTTATCATAAAACTCCTTCAAAACAAAAATATAACAAATTTAGGAAGCCTTTCAAGACACCTAAAGATTTTAATAATCAAAATCCAGATAAAACCAAACAAGGATGTTTTAAATGTGGTAAACCTGGTCACATTGCAAAATTTTGTAGAGTTTCAAATAAAATCAATTCTTTACAAATCTCTGAGCAGGATAAAACACAAATCCTTGCTCTATTCCAAGAAACTTCTTCGTCTTCTTCTGAGGATGAAGACCACAGACTTAATCAAATTCAAGCTTCTGAACATAATTCATCCAGTTCTTCCAATAATGAGAATTTTCAAGCATGTACTTGTGATTCTTGTATTATTGGTCTTAGCTGTGAAGATTGTGTTCCCAAATCTATCCGGATGCTTCGTGCATCACCAAACTCAAACATTTTTGATTATATTGATAGCTTAGCTGACCCAGAACAAAAGAAGGCCTGCCTTGAGCACCTCCGAAACAATGTTTCTACCCAAAACTCTCCTCAACCATATAATCTTCATCAAATAATGCAAAAGTTCGATAAAACATCAAAACCCATTATTCCTGATCATTCTGGTCGGATCAAATCCCTTGAAACCACTACTGCATCTTTGCAGTATGAGATAAAGCAAATTAAACAACAGATAGCCCTCTTAAACAGACATCAAAACCAACAGGCTTCAACTTCAAACAATGAACCATTAATAAACCCCTTTGCAACGCAAGAGCTCGGTGAACCAAATCCAACAATCCCTGGTTTTGTGTCTACCATAACTTGTCAAAATTGGTATGTTCGCATAACCTTAGTTGTTAATGCTTCATTCAAATTTTCTGCCATTGCCCTAGTTGATTCTGGTGCTAATGCCAATTGCATCAACGAAGGTGCTATTCCAACCCAGTTCTATGAAAGAACCACCCAACGCCTTAACACGGCTAATGGATCTGGGTTGAATGTCCAATACAAACTTTCAAACACCCATGTCTGTAACCAAGGCCTCTGCCTTCCTCAAACTTTCATCCTTGCCAAAGACCTTGACCAAACCATAATCCTTGGTCAACCATTTTTAGAAAAAATCAAACCATTCAAAATAACCCAAGATGGGATTTCTACAAAATTTCAAGGACAAAAAATTGTCTTCCCATTCTTACAAGCCCAAAACTCTAATGACCAAAGCATTAGAAAAATTAACCAACTAAATTTTCTCAAAACAGAGCTTCTCCATGAAAGAATCTCTGACCACCTTAAAAATCCAAAAACCATCCAACAGATTAACCAAATAAAATCAAAATTTGAATCCAATCTTTGTTCTGATGTTCCTGATGCCTTTTGGCACCGTAAGCAGCATATGGTTTCCCTACCTTATGCTACTGGGTTCTCAGATCTTCAAATCCCCACTAAGGCACGACCAGCCCAAATGAATCAAACTCTTCTAGAGACTTGCAAAGAAGAGATCAATGATCTCTTAGCCAAAAAACTTATCCGACCCAGTACCTCACCCTGGAGTTGTACAGCCTTCTATGTCAATAAGGCTGCTGAAATTGAAAGAGGTACTCCTCGGTTAGTAGTTAATTACAAACCCTTAAATGATGCCCTACAATGGGTCAGATATCCAATCCCAAATCAAAAGGATCTTTTACAAAGAATTTATCAAGCAAAAATCTTTTCCAAATTTGATATGAAGTCTGGATTCTGGCAGATCCAAATCCATGATAAGGATCGCTATAAAACTGCCTTCACAACACCCTTTGGCTTATATGAATGGAATGTTATGCCATTCGGCCTCAAAAACGCTCCTAGTGAATTTCAGAAAATCATGAATGACATATTCAATCCATATGGACAATTCACTATTGTCTATATTGATGATGTCCTGGTTTTCTCAAATTCTGTTGAACAACACTTCAAACACCTACGAACATTTTATCAAATCATTAAAACAAATGGTCTTGTTTTGTCTAAAAGAAAAATGGAATTTTTTCTTACCAAAGTAAGGTTCCTTGGCCACTTGATTGAGAAAGGTACTCTTACCCCTATCGATCGTGCCATCACCTTTGGTGAAAAATTCCCTGATCAAATCCTTGATAAAACTCAATTACAAAGATTTTTAGGAAGTTTAAATTACGTTCGTGATTTTCTTCCCCAAATTAGTAAGATTGCCGAGCCTCTATATCTTCGGCTTAAAAAGAAACCAGCTCCTTGGTCTCAAACCCAAACTACTGCCGTTCAAACAATCAAAAAACTTGTTAAAGAAATTCCTTGTTTATTCATTCCAAACCCTGAGGCATATAAAATTGTTGAGACTGATGCCTCTGACATTGGATATGGAGGAATTCTCAAACAAAGACTTCCTGGTAATAACAAAGAACAATTAGTCCAATTTACTTCTGGTATTTGGAATTCTGCTCAAAAGAATTACAGTACCATCAAAAAGGAAATTTTATCGATTATTCTCTGCATTCAAAAATTTCAAAATACATTATTAAATAAACCATTTTTAGTTCGTGTTGATTGTAGCGCTGCTAAATATGTTTTACAAAATGATGTTTCAAATCTTGCATCAAAACAAATTTTTGCCCGATGGCAAGCTTTATTATCAATTTTTGAATTTCAAATAGAATATATTAAAGGAGAATCCAATTCTGTCCCTGACTTTCTTACCCGTGAATTCTTACAGGGCCAGATTCCTCAAATTAACCTTATCAGGATGGCTCCCCCTAAGGAGTCCATTTCCTCAAATTCTGTTGTCAAAACCAAATCTAGCTATGGTGCTGCTGCTGCCTCTGCTGCACCATCTCATCAAATTACTACCCGTAGCCAAACCCAAATGGCTACCACCAAAATACCTTATTCCCATGCTGTGGTAGTAGGTTCTACCACAGGACCCATCCAATCTACAAATAAGGCTGGTTCCAGTCTCCAAACTACACAAGCCAAACCTCTTCAAACAGCACAAGGTTCCAAACTCAAAAGCCAATATTATGAGAAGCCATGCAAAGAAGACCTCTTCACTATTGAAGAGCCCCTATACAAATATCTTGACTCGCCAATCATGATGGCACAAGCAGTTTTTTACAAAGGATGGAATCACTATTCCAACTCCCAGGCAAAAACTCAAGAATACTACGAGTACATTCTCGTAGAAACTGATTCTGTCAGATTCAAACTCAATTATGACAGGACCGATCCAACACTGGTTACACATACAACTGTAACCATCTGCAAAATCCTATCTCTCCAAGACTGGGGGATCCATCCCCTAAACCAAAGAAGCTTTTCAAATACCTTTTCCCCACAAAATTTTACTTACATGGATTACCAGGAAGCCTGGTTCAAAGCCTTCACTTTTCAAAATAGAACCAACCGCCACTCTTGGTTCTTCTGTTTTGAATACAAATTCAACAACCAAACTCCCAATTGGTTTCCCAAATGGTGGGACCACTATGGACCTATGGAGGAAATCCTACCCCCACAAATCCAAGATTCTTTCCAAATATTTTCTCAAAACTCAACACCCCAACCTCACCAACCAGATCTTCTCAGATTCTTTTTCCACTGCCGCCTCGCATGGATACTATTCTGGGAATACCAAATTTATGACTATCAGATAAATGACTGGATTGCCCCAGTCCTCTGCCGGTCTTTCAATATCAAATGGTGGGACAACTGCGATGTCTCCAAATGTGAAAAAAATGCATTAATCAAAAGCCTCACAGGTCTCATGCCTGTTCCAAAAATCCAAAGCTCCTCCAAATCAAGCACCAAAAGTGAGAAGGAAGCCCTTCGTGCTCGTCTAGCCGAACTCGGTTCCGACTCAGATAATGAAGACAATGAAGGCTCCAGTGATGGTGCCTACAGTCTCAAATCAATGCAAAGATCTGTTCCTGCCCATGAACTCTGCTATGGGCAAGATCCATATGAGGTTGACCCTGACTTTGTCCCTGACAGTCTTACGGCGTCCTCCTCCAGCAAATTCAAAGAAGTCACTTCCCGTCGGTCTCGACGGACAGCCAATGCAAAGTCCTCCTCGACCAAATAAGTTTGGTCCAGTAACGTCTGCTAAGACGGTTATAAACTAGCCGACGAGGTGCAGTCGTTAAACTTCACCTAGTCAATTAACCCCGGACGACCTTTAAGGAAAGGGGGTACTGCTACTGTCCCAGGTCATAGGACAGTCCGGCCAATATCCGGCTCAAATAAATAGGATACAAATTTCTTGATCAAACCAATACGGAGAACAGTGTCCCTGACACGTGGAATGCCGTGGTAAGATCATCGAAGATTCCAAATCAACTGTCAACAATATCCAAATCAAAGATTCCAAATCATTTGTTGATAGCAACTCCAACTTTCGGCACCAACAGTTCTTTGAATGTCGGCAACAACTGTACATCTCAAATACAAATTCAAGTGCACAGTGCCAAATAGTGACAAATGAAATATCAAATAGTTCCTAATTTGGTACAGTTCCAAATGAAACCCAAATGCAACCCAAATCCAAATGTAATCCAAATGAGCCTCCTTATGTTATAAAAGGAGCATCTCCCCTTCTCCCAAACCACTTGGACAATTACTTGAAATCCTAGAACTTAGAGAGAGAAGCTCCGAAGCAAGACTGAGCCTCCACAAGTTCTTCCAAGATCTCTCCGAGCATCCCGCCGGACTTCAACAAACTCCGATCATCCCAAGTCTGATCGTCCATCAAAGGTTAGCTACCTACAGCTCAAAGCCAACCCAACCTTCTTCTTCTCAAATCCTCTAACCCAAACCATCCTAAGCCTATCCAGAGATTCAAGAACTCTGGATCAAAAATATCTCCAAATATTGTAATTTAATTTCAAAGTTATATTTCAAAGTATTTTTCTTTGATTGCATTATTAGCTTCTCTTAGCATCTGCATCTGTAAAGCAGCTTCTTCTTCTATCCTTGGATCAAAGCCTACAGTCGAGCCTCTTGATTCCAAGAAATAGATCTAGTTAAGCAGCTTTTTAATTTTCTGCAATTCCATATCTTTTACTTCAGTTTATGGTTTTATTTCTTTACTTGTTCATTCTATTTTAGCACAAATTTAGTTCTGAGTAAGGTATTGCACCCATCTCAGTGTTAGCTTCCTTGCTGGATCGGAGTAAGGTATTGCACCTATCTCGTTCTGATTGCTATACAGAACCAGGAGATCACTACTTCCCTGGATTTTAGCATATCTCGATCCTGTAATCTGGTATCAGAGCCACGGTGGTGGTGGATTCGGTTTATTTCTTTGCAGATTTCTTTTCTTTTGAGTAATTATTTTCTTTTAAGTTTTTCGACGCGGTATATGCCTTTGGATTCTTGGGAGGAGTGGCAGAAGAGTGTAAGACCACGTTTGTGCCCAAGTCATGTTGGAAATACCATCTTAAAACTTAGATCTAGGTGATTACCCCAAGTTTAAGAATTCTCAATTTATGAGTCGATTACCCCGCTCCATGTCGATGAGATCGGCAGGTGAGGCAAGCACAAGTTCTAATGTGCTTGATTATGATGAACAAACCTCAAGAATCAACCGACGACTTCGAAGTTGGGATATGCCAAAAATTTCAAGAAATGATCTCTATGATCGAGACTGGTTCGGACTCGAAACAGTCAAAACCGTAGAACAAACTATAAATTTTACCCCTCAAACTCAAGAAATCCAACTTTTTGATCCACTTACCCTTCAAGATTTATACAAAGATCGCAAATACAATTATGTCCATATTGGCTTAGTCCAAGTGGCCATCAAACCCCTTCACCGTGAAGGACTCAACACTTCTATGTTGTTAGCCCTTCGTGACCAAAGGTTCCTTGAGTTCAATGATTCCCTTTTGGGAGCCATTGAAACAAGTCTTTGTTATGGACCTGTCCACTTCAATGTCTATCCTGATATGTCCATAGCCTTAGAAGACCCAAATATTTTACACTCACTCAAACTTAACCTCAAAACACACGGTTACAAATTAATGCATGGATCCATCCCAATTTCCATTATCCATCGCATCAAATACAAAGCAATGAAATCTGTCCAACCTCGTGCCAAAAGAACATCTTCAAAAGGTCAAACCCTTTACCTTGAGACTGACTGTATTCAGGGTCAAATTGTCTACCCCAAACTTTGCCGATGGGAAGATATTTCTTTCCCTGAAGAATGGCAGCTGCAAACGACTGCTATTCCCCCTCAAGTCTCAAACACCAATATCCGTTCTATTTCCCAGGATTCAGACGGATTAGTTGCCATTAGGTTCAACAGACAAACTACCCCTCCGGTTTACCAAAGCTCCAGAAGATCATGCTCTGAGGCATCGACTTCTTCTGACTTAAACCAGTGGGTTTCCCAAACTAGAACTACACCACCTCTCCCTAACCTTGTTGGAGTTCATAATAATCAAAATATTGTACATGGAACTTACGAAACTACTTCTACCGTTCCTGATACAACCCCTTCTGAAGCCAATAATCAAAGATCTCCTACTCAATCTGAGGTTGAACCTCCTCCTCCTTCAGAAAACCCTAAAACTGGTGGAGTTTACATGATTCAATTAGAAACAAATTATCAAATTGACAAACCTTTACTTCGAAATGATTTTGAGTCCCAAAAGAACAAAGAAAAACGTGAATGGTTCTTAAAAACCTTTAACCTTGAACAACAAGCTCAAATTAGAACAAATTGGTATAATTTCATGACAAATCTTAAAACAAATGTTTTCTTCTTTACATATTTTGATATCTATGCCCAGGATAATAATGTCTATTATCCCTGGCATAATCAGGTATGTACTCAAACCTCCTCTCATAAAGCCTGGACTCTTTATGAAGGACAAACCACTAATGCTATCCATCCTCCGATAGAAAGCATCAAACATAACTACAAAAATAATGAGATAATAGCTTCTCCGTTCAAAATAGTCGATAAAGAAGATCCAAACCGAAGACAAATTGAACAATTAAATTTTACAAATTTAAGTCTTCAAACTATAGGTAATCAACTTTCAAGAGTTGAAAACCTTGTCCAGCCAAAACCTGTAGCCTCTTCATCTATGACACCGGCTCCGGTTCCAACTTCTGTTTCCTTATTCAAACCTTATAATATTCCTCTAAAACAACAACTCGCCCTTAACAAATCCTTTGTTTTAGATCAAATCAACCAACGATTGACTATCCTTAATGCTACTGAAGAACATTTAAGTGATCCTCAAACACCGGCCCAAAATCAAGCTTCAAATGAACCAACAGCTGAATCAAATAATAGAGGTATCCTCAACATTATAGGCTGTTCTTCAGACACTTCCTCAAGTTCTGAAGAAGAAGACTTCCCCAAAATATAACAAATATAGGAAGCCTTTCAAGGCACCTAAAAATTTTAAGAATCAAAATCCAGATAAAACCACACAAGGATGTTTCAAATGTGGTAAACCTGGTCATATTGCAAAATTTTGTAGAGTTTCAAATAAAATCAATTCATTACAAATCTCTGAGCAAGATAAAACCCAAATCCTTGCTCTATTTCAAGAAACTTCTTCATCTTCCTCTGAAGATGAATATCATAAGCTTAACCAAATTCAAGCCTCTGAACATAATTCTTCCAGTTCTTCCAATAATGAGAATTTTCAAGCATGTAACTGTGATTCTTGCATTATTGGTCTTAGCTGTGAA